>NC_056747.1:627051262-627108762 GCF_019279795.1 Protopterus annectens
TTTATGGGCATGGCTAGCAAGACACAAGCACTGAAAATGTTTTAGTCAATTTAGTTTTATACACAGGTCAGGCATATTTTTATCAACCAGAGAAGTTATGGATAGCAATTAATAAAGAGTTGAAGGACTTTAGCTGGGAGAGGAACAGGACAAGAGTCAAGTGGGATAATTGATCTTTCCAAAAGAACAAGGAGGTTTGGAATTACCTGATTTGAAGGGGTATTTCAGACCTACACAGTTAAGGTTCCTATACATAGCACAAGCAGAAAGCTATAACTCAAAGTGGAAAGGGATGATTATGAAATGGAAGAGGGGTGCTCAAGTAATAAGTACAGACTGGGATTCTGGATGCAGATCCTTAAGGAGAATGATAATAAACATACAGAATATTATATTCATGAATTACAAGAACTTTGCTTGGAAATGTTTGCATAGCTATTTTTATGCCCCAAGCAGACTCCAAAGAATTTTTACTCAGGTAGATTGCAAATGCTGGAGGTTTAATAGGGAAGAAAGAGGTAATTGAGAACATATTTTTGGAGTGTAATGAGTTGGCAGACTTTGAAACTTCTCTGCAGACCACTCTGTCAGAAATACTGGGTGAGCAAATTTGTGTAACTAAAGAATTTTTTTTCAGCTGTGATACAAAATTGGAATTGCTTAGACATAGTAGGCCTTGCAAAGTTTAATTCTGGGGGCTGCCAAAAAAGCAATTACTAAAAAATGGAAATTGAAGTCTAAACCAACCGTACTAGAAGTAGTGAATGTAATAACAGTGATAAAAGAACTGGAAGAGAGATCTTTTAGAAAAGTGTAGGAACAAATTACACAAAAAAATGAGAATCAAGGAAGCAATACATGCAGAATAATATTTTGGATGAGGAATGAGTTTTAATGGAGGGTAGGAACTGAATGAGCTATGTAATGTTCGATGGACGATTAATGTATAGAAGATGATATGTGATGTACAGTGTTTGCAACTGAAAATATACCAATATGGATATAGTTTGTTTTCATTTATATAAATGTATGACTGCCTATGTCATAAGTGGTAATATACTTCAATAAAGATGTTTTTTGTTTAAAAAAGTCACTCAGCAGGCAAACATAGGCTGAGGGAATAAAACTCTGGACCACAGGAAGCAGTTCAATAAAAACTCACAGCTTTAATCCTCTGTACTGTCAAACAATACAAATATTGTACTGTGTAATAATTTCACCACTAGCAAAAAAAAATACAATAAAAATAACTGTCTAATAAATAACACATCCTGAGTTCATTATAAGGTCTTCCAGTGAGGACTGTTCCATATACTAAAACAAATCTGCCTTCCGCTTGGAGTTAAGACAATCACTTACCTTGATACAGCTGTCCCATTCTTTCCTTGTATACCACACACAACTTCACACCTCTCATCACTAACATGCACCTTCTCAACATGTTTGGCAACAGGACTTATTAGAACCCTGTTCTGGATATCTTTCAAATATTCCAAAACCAATAATCTTAACTTTCACAATTGCTTGGCCAAAACAAATTCTGGACAAAAGCAAAGCAGACAGTAAATTACCTTTGCTGCTTGACAACAATGATTAACACAGTTGTGAACATCTTCACTACTGATCTGAAGTATAAGGCTTAAAGCACAGTTATGAACACAGAACAAATAATAAAACTGGCACTGCAACCTTCTGTATATTCTGCTGGATTGAAAGTGCCTGCACCAATTTATCTTGCAGATCTCCTATATGACACTTTTAACATACAAGGCAATGTTTTGTTAGGTTTATCATCAGGTAAGAGTAATCTCCAATGTTTCTTAAGATGTTTAACCATATTCTGTATTTGCTGAACAAAATAGGTCACTGGTATAACATACCAGAGGCGCCTCAAGGGCAAATATTACTCTCAAATCATTTTCCCTCATTGCCCTTCTCAGGGTTACCTCAACAAGGCTATATACATTTTGTTTTATAATGATAAATCTAAAAAATTCAGAGTAATCTCTCTACTGAAGCCTACCAATGATGCAGTTGACATCTTGTTCAAATATATTAAGAACACAACCTGTTTGCTCATAAATATTCTTTATATGGAAGTGGATCATCTAAATGTCACATGCTACTACTCTCTTAATTTAAACTAGTGTGTCATCTACTAAAGTTAGGAATGCATATTCTGCAGCCAATTTCATCTAAAGGGTGTCTCTTGTCACTCCAAGGAGATCACTGTACCACTCTATACCTCACAGATCCAATCCAAAAATAGAAATGTAATACATCCATTACAGAAGACACTGGTAAGGGTCCTGACGAATGTCTGCGTTTATTGTTTAGTTCTGAAAGCCATATCAGAAGATGGACAACAATCTGGTAAAGAATGTACAACAAAGGCAAAAGGAAAGGGTGGTATGAAACAAAGAAAAGGTTCAGAGTACCAAGAATGGAAACAGAGAAGGATAGAAGGGAAAGAGGAGATGCAATACAGATATACCACATTATCAGGGAGCAGGAGAATGATGATAGTGTAGCAATGAAAAGGATGGACAGCAGGCAAGTTGAAACAATGGTGACAATTTGAGATGGGAAGATTTAATAGAAACACCAAGAGATATTACTTTGTTGTGAGAGTGATGATATCCCAGAATGTTCTGCTGTAAAGAAGTGAAGTACAGATCTACAAGATGTGTAAAGGTGTCTGACACTAGTAAAAAAGGACAAGGAGTAAAGAACCAGTAATGTTCAGTGGATACAAGTTGACAGCTGGGTGAAAATGGGCACAACATACATATAAAAGATGAGCAGACACAATATTTCAGAAACAGAAATTTCATATTAATATTATAAGACATTCATTGATGCCTCAATACTTTTATGAAAAAAAGGTGTAGACTGACTAAACTGTACTCTCGAAATAATGCCTGAATCTTAGCCATGTATTGCAGTGAATGATGTTTAGTCAGAATGAACAGCAATTGATTAGGGGAACAGTCACTAATTTCGGATCACAAAAATGCAGCCAAAAGTATGAAACTTAAAGGTACAATAACTATGACAGATTACCTCAGTTAATGGCCACCTAGAAGAGACCAGGGCAGTTCTGCATGACCAGACAGATGGGAGGTAAACACCTGAACAATTTAAAAAAATACATGTATAGTCTAGTTCTTTAAGCAAAACCTGAGGAAGGTAGAAGGAAATGGAGAAAAGGATAGTGGCCTCCACAGTGCTCTGCCTATTTTACTTTATTCAAGTTGGTCCTTCAGTTAGAGTCCAGGAGGGTCCCAGGGTCAAACAAAGTCCCTTTTAGGAGGGGTGGTTGTTTCCTTTTGCTTACTTTGTCATAAAAACAAACTAAGTGAGATATTACTGCCATAACCAACAGATGGAAACTTAATTCAAACTATAAAAGAATCCATAATGTATAGTTGCTGGACTTAGGCAATAAGGGAAATGAAAACAATGACAGCATGTGGCATGAAAGTTCTGAGCATGCAGCTCAGTAGCAAAGTGCTCATCTGTAGGTTCACTCACCTTACTCATGGCAGTCAATGCAGGGTCACATGCTGCATCCAGGTCCTGCACTAGAAGCTGTATACTGTTAGAGATCACCCTGTAAAATAAGCAAAGGACAGCAAACAGCAATGAATATACAATTTTATGCCGCAACTACCCTCCTTCTCTTACACAAGCACCACCACACAATGATCCAAGAGCTGGTTACAAAATCACACTTTTCTAAGGTGTAGCCTTCCAGATTTATTATGGATAAGAGTCACTAGCTGGCAGCACAATTGTTACATTTGAACAAAGATTAATTTTATTGGTTCTCAAATTAATACTTTTGGTGCTGATAAAGCATTAAATTATCCACAGATTAATATATATATATATATATATATATATATATATATATATATATATATATATATATATATATATATATATATATATATATACTTACCATAATGATAGAATCACGTTGTCGTCTTCCATCCGGCTCAGTCTGTGGGCTATTGGATCTGATTTGGATCAGACACAGGCCATTTCAGAATTTTCAGTCCAACAACTTTACCTCCTCTACCCACAATACCCTGCTCTATTGCTCTCTCCTCAGATTGAGTTTGCCCATGACAACCCACTGAAACAACACCTAATCTAAACAATATGCTAATAAAACAGACAGGGAAAGGGAGAGAGCAACAGATTAACAGCCCCTAAATGCCAGCTTAGAGGCCAGGTGGCAAGACCAATCAGGAGCTAAACATTGTCCCTAAACAGTGACAATTTGGATGGGGCAAGGAGGGAGGGATAGATGAGCCAGCCAGAAGACGACAACACAGATCTACTGTCATAGGAGGTACATAACTTTCGTATCCAATGTTGTCTTTTCCACCTGGTCTCAACCTGTAGGACAGACTCCCTTATCTAGAAAATCCCCAAGAAGGTCCTAGGAGAGAACATTTCACAAAACAGTGGAACCAAATGAAGCCCTTGACCTAGACTGAGCATGCAGCTACACTGGGACAAAAAGGTACGAGTTTTAGACCAGGTAACCGCAGGACAACTTTCACCAACAGAAGCCTGTGATAAAAAGGTAGGGGAAGTAACCACTGGTCTAGTGGAATGACCTTTAGGCTTCATAGATTAAGACACTCCTTTCAATGAGTACACAAAAGAGGTACAACTGGACAGCCATTTGGATGTGGGCAGTTTGGAAACAGGCTTGCCAAGCAAAGATTTTGAAAATGTTACAAAATGTTGGTCATATTACCTAAGACTTTTGGTTTTATTCAAATAGAATCTGAGGTGTCTATGCACAGCCAAACAATGAAGCAAACAGCCTCCCTTGTTACTGAAATTTGGAAAGAACACTGGCAAGTGACTGGACTGGTTCAAAGTAGACTCAGAAGCGACTCTGGGTAGAATGGAAGTGTTTGTCCTCAACAGTAACTCTATCCTTAAGAAAAATGAAGGAAGAAGGTATGTAGGATAAGACTTGGAGCTCAGATACTCTTCCGGTTGAAGTAACAGCCATCAAAAAGAGAGTTTTCCATGACAACAACTTTAAGGATACCATGACTGAAGGTTAAGAGGAAGGTGCAGCAAGCAATATCAGAGGAAGATCTTGGGGATGTACTGGATCCTAAACAGGTGACAACAGAAAAAGTGCTTCTCAAAGAAGGCCTTAATGAGCATAAGAGTCACCAAAGGACTATTACCTCCGCTGACATGAAAGTTAGGAATGGTGGGAAGTTGTACCTTTAAGGTGGAGTAACTCAAACCAGAATGACAAAGATCAACTAAGAAGTCCAGAATTGCATTCCAAACATGCTGGAAAGGGGTCAAGCCTTTAGAAGAGGACCTTCATGGCTTCTCAGTACGGGGGATAGGAATGAGTTCATCCTTTCTTGTTCAGATACCGAACCACTGATGCCTTGTCCATTTGGATGGTAATCATACCCCTGGGGAGAAGGTCCTAAAAGGCCTGCAATGATAGGAGGACTGCCCTCTTCTCCAGGACAATGATTGTGAAGACAGTCTTCCCTTTGAAATGCACCTCCTGACCTAGAAGGAAAGGCTTCTTCATTACAATGCACTAATACAAACCAAAAATAAAAAATAAAATAAAACTGAAGACCACAGACGAAGAATCCACGTAAAACACCTGTTTATTGCACCTCTAGTGCTTCGGCAAACACCTTCAACGTGGATTCTTCATCTGTGGTCTTCAGTTCTTCATTACCATGGTCTGAGGATGGATAAAAAAGTACAGTTGCGTAAAATCATACCATAACAGTAGGATGGCTCTTACCATAAGAATAACAAAAATAAATGGTCTTAGAAATCCAAGAGGAAATAGTCTGCTTGGAAACTGCCAAAACTAATGACCTAGGATGAAAAGAAACAAAAAGATGATCAGATTTTCGAAATGCTTTAGTTTTGTCCAAATAAAATCTGAGTTACCTATGCACATTCAAAGTCTGCAACACCTTCTCACTAGCAGATTGTGGAGAAGGGAAAAAAAGCGAGCAAATTAAAAGACTGATTAAGAGAGAACTTATTCACCACTTTAGGAATAAAAGAAGGACTGGTACAAAGAGAGAGACACTGTCCTCAAGAAAAACTAAAAAAAAGGAGGAACAGCCATAAGAGCTTGCAGCTCAAACACCCATCTGGCAGAACTAAGGGCTAACAAAAGAACAGTCTTCCAAGAACAATGCTGCAAGGAAGCTGAAGCTGCAGGTTCAAAAGGAGCCCGAGTCAATTTCTCCAAAACAAAATTAAGATCCCAGGAAGAAGGAACAGGCATCCTGGGAGGTCTAATATGAAGGATGCCTTTAAGAAACTGTTTGACCTTGAGCCTACAGGTCAAAGGAGGAGCTAAAGGCAGACAAGCAGAAATAGCTGAGAAGTGGGCTTTAGTAGAAGAATATGCCAACCCAGTATTGAGCAATTCACACAAATATGAGAGAACCAATGGAACATCTATAGTAAGTGGGTCCAGATTACAAGAAAGACACCAAACAGAAAACCTCTTCCATTTGGACAAGTAGGATTTCTTAGTTGTGGGTTTCCTGGCCTCCTGCAGAACCCAAAGCACGCCCTCAAGAAAAAAGATGTGTATAGGGAATCAAAATCCTGTCACCCACAGTGTTGAAGAGTGGACAGGAGGGGATGGATGAGAGATCCCTTGTCTTGTGTGAGAAGGTCCACCCTGTGAGATAATTTATGATGACTGCCCTTGGCAAAATGCAGAAGAGGGAACCAATGCTGTCTGGGCCGAAAGGAAGTCACCAGCAAGATTTTGGGAGCATTCTGTTTTATCTTGCAAGGGACTTTTGCAATGAGAGGAAGGGGATGGAAGCCGTAAAGAAACATCCCTTCCATGAAAAAGATAGGGAGTCCACCTCCCAGGCCAGAGGACACGGAGTCCTGGCACAAAATTGAGGAAGTTGTTCAGAGGGGAGGCAAAGAGATCTACTCGAGGAATACCCCACTGGTGGATAATGTCCAGAAACGCATCTCTGTGAAGCATCCACTCATGAGATTGTGTTATGGACCTCCTCAGGGAGTCTGCCACAAAATTCTGACTTAAAGGAATGTACACCACCTGAAGTGCGACTTGGTACTGATTTGCTAGTTCCCAAACCTGGAGTGCCAATCTGCAAAGAAGATAGGACCTATCCCCCCTTGTTTACTAAAGTACCACATCACTGTGGTGTTGTCTGTAAAGATCTTTAAGGACCCTGGAGAAAAGAGAGGATGGAAAGCAGTTAGGGCCAACAGAAGAGCTCTCATCTCCTTGATACTGATGTGCTCCTTCTGTTGCTGAGGAGCTCAAAGGCCTTGCATCTTTAGGTTTCTGAAGGACGCCTCCACCCCCCACCCCATCTGAGGTGTCTGTGAGCAGCTCCCGGGAGGGGAAGTAGGGGTTGAAAATTAAGCCCTGATATCAAGGACAGTTGGCACTGAAATTACAACTTCAAACATAGGTTCATAGGTGTGTACTAGGCTAATGGCCCTGGAGCCTTTACAAGCCTAGCCCATAGAAGTCCCCTGGCATCGTGCCACCCGAAGTTAGTTCACAGTGCCTCTATCAAGTAGAGCCACTGGAGTGATCACCGTGGTGAAATTTCTATTACCCATCCACTCATCAAGATTTCTCTTGAGGAGGGACAGCGAGGTGCTTTGCTTGACATGTATGGGAAGTCTATTCCAGAGCATGGGCAGTCTCTGGGTGAGGAACCTGTCCCCTCCAGCATGTTCTGTTGATTGTGGTAATAAGGTTGAGGTCTCTGGAGTATGTGGTGCGGAGGCATTGGGATTTCTTTAGATGTAACATTTCTAACAGAGCTGGGTCAGACATGGCTTTGTAAGTGAAGTAGAGATCACCTCTAAGTAGGCTATATGAGACAGAGAATAGCTGGAGTCTGTCAGAATAGGACATGTGTTTAATGCCTAGGATCCTCTTTGTGAGGTACTTCTGTGGCCTCTCCAGTTGTTGCAGGTGTCTAGTGAGGTACATGCCAAATGGGGCATTATACTCAATGATTGGACCAATGAGGGAAAAGTACAGAAAGACGATGACCTCTTTTTTCCTGGATGCAAAACCCTTAGTAATAAGATGTGCCACATAGAAGGACTTTCTGACCATAGTGGCACTGTGATGGTCGAAGGAGAGGTTGCTGTCAACCTGCATCCCCAGATCTCTTATAATACCTTCTGTATTCAGTGGGCTCCCATCGATGTGATAATTAGTGGGAACTGAGTTTCTACCAAAGGGGATGGCACATTTTTTGACATTAAGCTTAAGGCCATGGTTTTGACACTAGTCATTGGTCTCAGTGAGGCCTTTCTGTAGGATGTCTGCATCACTTGGGGAGTTAATAATGGCTCCCAGCTTGCAGCCATCTGCGAACTTGGTCAGCCAGAGTCCCTTTGTTTTGGATTGGACTTCTAAGAAGTAGATGCTGAACAGGACAGGACCGATCCCTGTGGGACTCTAATCGTGACTGGTCGGCAGTCTGACTTGGAGTCCGCTACTTTCACACTGTGTGTTCCATCTGTGAGCCAATTTGCAACCCACCTAGTGATACAGGGGTTGATGCCTAGTTTGGCGAGTTTATCAATAATTCCTGAGTGAGGACTGGTATCAAAAGCCTTAGCCAGATCAAGGTAGGCTATATGCACTGCCTTACTTTCATCCACAGCCCTGGTGACGGACTCAAGAAGTTAACCAGGTTGAGCAGGCATGATCTCCCTTTCACAAAGCCAAACTGTGTGGACTCTAGAGTTTGGAGATTTCTTACATCTTTGTTAATTAGGTCCATGATGATGTGCTTCACAGCTTTACACATCAGACTCATCAGGTTAATGGGCTGATAATTCCCAGGGTCTGTAGTCACTTCCCCTTTATGGAGAGGGATGAATGTAGCAGTGTGCTATTCGGTAGGGACAAAGCCTGAGGTGAGGCTGTGAATGAACAGGGCACACAGATGTGGTGCCAGTTTGCTTTGTAGTTCATGTAGAACACAGCCAGGGATATTATCGGGTCCCATGGAAGCTGTATTCTGGGCCTTGGACAATGCAGCTTTAACCTGTGCTGCAGTAGTGCTGGTGGCCTGGCATTCTTTTGGTATTGTGACTGATCCTTTAGTGGGGGAGAGAGTGTTAAAGTTGGCATTGAATCTGTCGGCCAGTATGTTGGCAATACCTGTTGGCTCAGTACAGGAGCGACCATTGTGCAGAGGAATGTGGCTGGGGAAAATCAGGTAGTCAGACAGCACCTGGTTTATCAGGAAAGGAAGGCTTCTGAGGAGGATGGGTCAGTGAAGACTTATTGGGAAACCCTCCTACCACCCTTCTTACTTTTAGGAGTACGACGAGACTGCCGTCTAACAAAAGTCCGTTTATCAGGATAGTTTCTCTGGAACTTTGTCACAGGAGAATCAAAAAATGTTTCGAGTCCTGTAACTCCTTGCCTTTTTCCTGTAGAGACTTGAAAAAATCAGCTGCATCAGCACTAAACAAACATTTGCTGACAAAGGAACATTTATCAACTTAGCCTTAATATCATCAGGTAGGGGTTGAAGCCGTAGCCAGGAATATGTCAACATAGAGCCAGAAGCAGCAGCCCTAGAAGAAACATCTGCTGCATCATAACTACATTTAATGGAATGGCCAGCTACCTGGGAAGAAGCCCCTAACAGAGACAAAGCAGTCTTTCCCTCAGAATCAGGAAGATCAAAAATAATCTGGCAAGCCTGAGAAAGGAGAGCCAAAACATACTTGGTCATATGAGTCTGATCGTTAACAGCCCAAAAGGCTAGGGTGGCTTCCTTATCAGAAGGAAGAAGCTAGGGTGGCTTCCTTATCAGAAGGAAGGTGCTTGGCAGAAGGCAGTAATTTAGAAGGCTTGTTGGATGCCACAGAGACCACCAAATGGCCAGCATATGGACACTTATAAAGTAATTTGCAGTCATCAGGCACTTTATAAAACAGATCTGTTTTTTTTAGGAGCAGAGAGCTGAGGGTCAGGGTCCTGACACACAGAACAAAAGGCATCCCCAATAAAGCAGCCAAAACAGCAAGAACAGCAGAGTGTCTAAGAGAATCCAACTGAAGGAGCTCATAATATCTCCTTTGCACTTCAGATACTTGGTATCAATCCCATTTAAAGAATCCCATCATCCTGGCAATCCTATCCCCCCAAAGGAAATCTCCTTAAAAGGAAATTCATGACTAGCAGACTCCTCTTCCTCAGAGCCATAATCCAAAGGGGAAGGAATCTATGTAGTATAGCCCAGGGATTCCTCATCAGAATCCTTTTCGTCCTAGGAGGAATCCTGATCCCTAGGTCTCTTAAGAGGAGAAGATAACCAAGGAGGAGCCATGACAGAGACCCCCTGAGGAGGTTTCAAGGCCATAAGAGCGTTCAACAAACCTTGTGTAAAATTCTGCCATTCACTTTGAGGGTCTTTAAGAGCAGAAGAAATATGTTTTGTCTTTTCTTTTTTGTTTTTAAAGGGATGTTCACCATATGAAACGTAGAAGTCTCTGACGTTGGCCTACATTCAATAATCGTAGTTGGGACTTCCTCCCTCACCAGTATCTGAGGAACCGCCCCCCCCAAGTCCTTGACCCTTCAGTGATAATCAGCTGCCGTTTCCCCTGAACGTCTGAAAGGGAAGTTTGCAAGGCCTCGGAGGACTGTTCGTGGCACAGGAATCCAACCCAGGAATTGCACAATCATCTGGGCTCTCACCAGCCTTGAGAAAGGAGTTCAGTGGAGGAGGTACAGCTGAAGAATCTGACCTGACTTTTTTGGCCTTCTTCTTCAAAGACGGCTGACCTCAGGCCGGGAAGTACCTTCCATAGCAGCTTTCACTATAAGCTTTAGATGCTGGTTTTCAAGACAGATAGCGAGGGATGAAAGATGACTACATAAGGTCTTTGGAACAAAAGCCTAACAAATAGTACAGGACATTTGGTCGTGAGAAGCACATAAACAAAACAAACACTATTTGTGACTGTCTTTATGGGGAATCCGTCTCCCACACTGTTATTTACCTTTTCTGGATGACATGAAAACCCACAACAACACAAATGCAAAAAGCAAAAAAGGATAAGCAAAAAACCCCAATGGGGCACTTTTCTGAATGGCTAGGTAAACCAGCAATGACTTGAACGATCAGAGTGATGATTAAAGATGGCGTTCGGATTGGCAGCAAAGAAATTCTGAGGATGATACGTCCGGACGTCACCTTTATGCCCTGCCCCTTGCACAGGGAGCATATGTGTGTTGTATGGTGTATCATTAACAACCTGAAGGATTTGATATACTGGCTGGATGTTGGGCCACCCTTGACAGGGGATCCCTATTCCCTCATGTTAAGAATACTACAACATTGAAATGGAAGGACATCATAAGATCACCCTGATGTGACCAATGCTGATTCCAATCACCACCAATGAAAGTGGTGGTGACAGACATTTATCAAAGCCACTGGGAACTCCAAAGGATGTGTTACACATGACCAATGAACTAGTCCCTTGTAAAACTCTAATGTGGAACCTTGCTATAGGAATGAGACAAACAGATGATGACATATGCCCAATGAGGAGGAATACTGAAGCTGTAGAAGGTGTGCAAGTCTGAAAAGCGTGAGAAGCCTACAAGTGAAAGGAAGTTAGTATTGATAGTGGCAGCTTAGCTGAGTGACTGTATACAAATGGTAACCAATAAATTCCAACACTTTCACTGGTTCCAGGCTGGATTTTCATAACTCAGTGTTATGCCTAAGGACAGACACAGCTGAAGTAAGGAGTCTCATGCCTTGATTAGGGATGCTTTCATGGAAGAGATGAGGAGCCAATCATCCAGGTATAGGAAAACCTTAAATCAATGCAGCCTGAGCTTGGCTGCCACCACCACCATGCATTTGGTGAACACCCAGGGAGCAGTGGCGAGAACAAAGGACAGAACCCAAAACTTGTAATGTTTGGTTCCAGCCAAATGTGCAGAAATTCTTTTGAGTGCCTCACATTTTTATGTGATGGTAGGCATCCTTAAAGATATTCTAAGCACGCCCAGTCATCCTTTCTCAGGAAAGGTAGAATGGACCTCACAATGACCATCTGGGAATCTGATCTGTTTGACAAAATGGTTAGGCTTGCTGAAATCCAAAATTTGTCTCAGATCCTTGATTTTCTTAGGTATCAAAAAGAATCTGGAATGGACCCCAGATCCTTGCTGGCCTGCTGGGATGTCCTGTATGACTTGGTTGGCTAGCAGCTTCTGAATTTTGACTGCTTCATCCCTTCATTGATGGGGTGGCCTATCTGGAAACAATTCCTGGGAGTCTTTTGATGCAAAGAAACAGAGAATTGTATGACTTCTGGATATGACCCTCAACACCTATACATCTGAGGTGATGGCCTCCCAAGCTATTGGATGGACAGACATGTGACCCCTGGCTGCCTTCAGAGCACAACAGTCAGGTAGCATAGTAGCCCTCCTGGAAAAAGCCTCATGGAAGTCCTGGTTTTGAAGACCACCTCTGATGCACGGACATACATTGTTACCCTCTCTGCTGGGGGGGACATACCAGGAGCGTCCTGGAAAGGCTGCTGTACTTTACAAATAAAGAGGCACTTGCCCCCTTTCGATTTCTACAAAAGGACCTCTGAGGGATCGTAAAATGCATTCCAGGGCAGAGTCTTTCCATGCTGTTCATTTCTAACTACCATCTCCTTGACCTTTAGGCCAAGCAGGGAGAAAACATCAAAAAGAGCACTGATAAAGGACACCTTAAAGAAATCCACAAAATTACATAAGCACATCCAGGCATGATGGTGCATGGTGATGCCAGTGCCTGCTACATGGAACATCCCATCGGGCCATGTTGGACAACAGCCTCATGGAGACATATGGAATAGGATGCAAGGTCGAACCACACAGCCTCTAGGGTCTTCTGCACCTCCACAGGCTGTTGAATGTTCACAGTCTTTGACCCATCAGCTACTAGTTTAAACTGAAGTCTTGTAAAATGGGCAATGTAGCTGCTCGCATGCATGTTTTCCCAAGTGGGACTCACTGTGGTGTGGATGGATCAATGAAATCTCCTTGAAGATGTCCTTCCTAGTGGCTTCCACAACCACAATTGTGTCAACCACCAGACCTTTACTTCAGTAGGGTCTGTCCTTGGGGGGACCAAAATCCCATCTAGTTTCCTTGAGATTGGTTCCTCCATGTCAGGTTCTCTCCAAGCCATCTATAACACCACAGGTCTATGGGGGCATCCTGAGGGGGACCACCCAGGATGTAGATGGTCACGCATTGAAGGTCTCCAGAAACACCAATTTCTCTGAGGAAGGGGCTTATGTGGTCCATCCCCTACACTGCTTCAACAATTGTATCAAATCACCAAAGAAGGAATCCACGTGGGGGAATTTAGGTAGCTTTCCCCTTCAATGAGATCAGTATCCTCAGTAAGGGATTCATCATGGAAATCCAAGTACTTTCTCTTGCACTTGCTCTTCCCATGCACCTCCCTGATAGAAGAATCAGGAGGAGACCCAAAAAAACCAGAGGGTCTTGAATGCAGGGGAAATCTGGAGAACCAAAGGTATGGGCTGCCCCAGAGCAAACTAGTGCAGATCCACAGGCCCAGATGCTTGGAAAAGGAAGGGATCTGATGCTGCCGCCGAAGCTTCCCTCTACTAGCAGGAGTGGTTCTTCTTTACAACGTCCAAACCAAAGGCTGGATGACCAGACTCAGTACTCCTCAGATCTAAGGATTCAGTGCCAAGACTGCAGCACAGCTGTCAAGTGCCAAAGCTACCAAGGACAGGGACAATTCTGAAACACAGAAAGTCAACCTAAAACCCAAAACAGTGACCCAAAGCACTTGACTTCAAGGCACTCCCAACTCTGACCATGCTGGAGTCGAACACAACAAAGAAGGAGTTGGCACATAAAGGCCAAGCCATCAGAGTTGACATAGGGGAGGGCAGCATGGTCAGACCCATAAATCCTGGAGCCAAAGGAACCAGGGAGGAAGAAAAGCAGTTGCAGCCGAAACCTCAGGCAAAGGGGCAGAGGAAGCTTGGGTGATAATTGTATCTGGGCCTGCAAGAAGGACCACATCACCTGCTCCAGATCTGAAGGCTCAGAAGATGCCACCAATGGTGGCTTAGATGGCTTCTTCACCAGAATCGGATCTAAAGAGTGGATCTGAACAGGAGAAGCTTGGATCTGGAAAAGGAAAAGCAATGGCCAGGGAGAATATTCTACTGGCATTATTGGGTAAAAAGGGGACTGCAATCTGCCCACTGAGGCTGAAGGTTCCTTTGCTAAGAAGGGACCGGAGATGCTAAGTGCAGGTGAATTTGAAACCTCCAACACCAGAAAGACTGGAGAATGTGGCCGAACAGGAAGCGTCAGACTCAATGGTTTTAGAGCTGGCAGCACCGAAGGTCAGTGAACATTTGGTTCCGCCTACTCCTCGATGGACAAAGAGAATCATTTGCAATCTCTTTGCTCCTTACTTCGGGACTTAAAGCCCTCATTTCTGGTTCATTCTTTCTCCCTCTTCTTGTATCACTTGCTAGGGGAGGAACAGGATGTCAATGAAGGTTGGAGCATCCCTTTCATAATAAGCCTGGTCCATCTCTCACTGATGGTGCAAGCACCAAAAGCAGCACAGGCTTGGCAATCTGTTTCTGCACCAAAAGAACAGGAATGCCTTAGTAGTTAGGAAAATACATAAAAAAAAAAAAAGAGTCAAATACAGCACCTGACCTATAACATGTACCTAACCTAAATGCACAGCAACAAACAAAGGTAGAGGAGATACACAGCAAATCGCTTGACAGCTATCTGAAAAGAATACAGTTAGTGAAGCTAGGTAGACCATGATCCTCCAAGAATGACAGCAAATGGGATCTAAGGAGAGGGGGCATTAAAACAGGATATTGTGGGTAGAAGAGGAGGAGCTCTTGGACTGAAGATTCTGAGATAGCCATTGTCGGATCCAAAAGTTCACATGTTGAGACCAGACGAAAAAGACAACATTCGATCAACTGCATTAGTGTCATCACAAAGAACTGCACAGGGTAGTCTCAACCAGCTTCCACAACCTATCTATTTAATGGACTTGCATTATAGTTACATGACAATTTAAAAGAACTGCAGAAAAACATTTTCTATCTTGTAGTCAACCAGTGCATGCCTGCTCACCTCCAAAACAGGATGCTGTCATTAAACACAGCAGAAGGGCAATTGTTTCCTGCATCCTCCTGCTGCAATGTCTGAGGCTAGAGACGCTAAGACTGTAAAAAGACTTGCAGAGGCAACAATTTTCTTACTTAGTTAAATTCATTCACCAACAGATAGTCAATTTGGAGAGGTGACTTCAATCACAGTAGACTTGCATGTAGAGGCAAGAAAGCAAACAGTTCTGAAAACTTGTGGAAGAAGGCTCTCTGCAATGCTGCCAAGTCATTGGTACACCTACACCTAAAAGAAACTCTAGTGCACTTAAAATGGAGAAAGTATGAGCAGTAAAAAATTATCATGAAATAATCACCTGCAGAAACACATAGGATGGTGACATACAAGCCTACACCTTGGTAGATGTTAGATGCTCTCTGAATTTAACCATTATACTTCAAAATAATGCATATATACAAAGTATCTTTATGCCTTTCTAACATAATATGCTCTGGGAATATATCTGAAGATGAGTAATAGTTTAGTGCAATATATTCTGAGTATGCAGAAGAAAAAGAGGGTCTTAACTGAAGAACTGTTCCTTTATGGAAAGCTAAAAGACGCCACTGCTACAGAAGCCAAAGTAACAACAGAATAACTAATAATTCCTCACGGAGAAAGCAAAATTAGAATGGCATGCCTTGCACAAATTAAGACAGAGTACATTTCTTTGACAACATCCAATACCTTTAAATTATATGGTTAAAGCTCTAAAAACCTCAACAAAGCTAGGAGGTTGCTCCTAAGATAATTCATTACATAACACGTAGCAGTGTTTTTGGCTGAAGTCTGCATACAGAATGCTTTTAGATTTTCCTATTCTCTCAAGCAATTTGTTAAACAAGAAGTTAAATACTTCACCTACAGCATTACACAAACAGCAAACGGCACATCTTTACTCAGTAAAGCTTAAGTGTAGGTGAATTAGAGCTATTAGATTTTTTGCAAGTTACTGACACAATCAATTTTTTCCACCTATGGGAAGGAAAGTACAGTTGTGTAAAATCTTACCATAACAGTAGATGTCCTTCTACTCACTGTTGCAGTATTCTTTACTATAGGGTTCTCCCATCCAGGGCAGCTTGACGTTCGGCCAATATACCAAAGCCTTATGATCTTGTATGTACTGTACATCACACACATGCTCCCCACACAGGACATAGGGCATAAAAGTAATGCACAGATACAATTACCCAGAACTGAATTGCCCCAATAGAGAACAGTCTCCATAAGACAAAGGAGTCCATGCACATCAAGAAAAAGAAAATGCAGAAGAAAAAGGGGAGACCTTCAGCCAGACGGAATCCAAAACAAAAACCAGAACAAAGCAGAAGGGACTGGATGGAGAGAGCGAATATTACAAGAACATCTACTTTTATTGTAAGTTTACCACAACTGTACTATGTCCTTCTATATCACAGCTGCAGTATTCTTTACTAAAAAAAGCTCAAGAAACATAATGGAAGGTTGACAACTTAGAAGAGCCATCAACAAAGCCATAAAAATGGATCTAGCAAACTTGCTCTGGGCCTAGAAACCAAATCCAACTTACAATGCTTAGTAGAGGTATGCACTGAAGGCCAAGTAGCAGCTTCAAGGATGGGATGTGTGTCCAACCCCTTGAACAAAGCACCAGAAGAGGCAACAGCCCTAGTGGAATGAGCTCTAACAGATGTAAACAAAGATTTGCCATGAAAAGAATAACAAAAAGAAATGGCCTTTGACATCCATGAGGAGATGGCTTGTTTAGAAACAGCCAAACCCAATGTCCTGGGATAAAAAGAAACAAAAAGCTGGTCAGACTTATGAATGGTCTTAGTTTTAACCAAGTAGTACCTGAGCTGTCTGTGCAAGTCCAAGGTATGCAAGACCCTCTCACTAGCAGGATGAGAAGGGAAAAAGGAAGGGAGTTGCACTGACTGATTCAAGGACAACTTATCTACTACCTTGGGCACAAAAGAAAGATTAGTACGAAGGGACACCCTGTCCCTGTGAAAAAAAAAGGAAGAGGAATGGCCATAAAGGCCTGAAACTCAGAAACCCTTAGTTGAAGTAAATGCCAGTAACAAGACAGTCTCCCAGGTACCATGATGCAAAGAAGCACAGTCTGTTTGCTCAAAAGGAGCCCGAGTCAATTTTTCTAAAACAAAGTTAAGGTCCCAAGGAGGAATAATGCGTTTCCTTCTAGGTCTAAGATACAGGATACCTTTAAAATTGTCTGACCACAAAATGAGAAGACAAGGGAGGATTCAAGGGCAGACAAACAAAATGGCTGACTAATAGGCCTTCACAGAAGAATAGGCCAAGCCAGACTGTAGTAACTCACACAAACTGGAGAGGACCAAAGGGACCCCCACAGAAAAAAAGGTCCTGGTTATGAGCATTGCACCAGACAGAAAATCTTTTCCATCTGTACATATAAGATTTTCTGGTTGAGGGATTCCTTGTTTTCTGTAAAACCATGAGCACATCCTCAGAAAAAAGGTGCCTGAAAGGGATCAAAACCCTATTATCCACAGTGTCAGTTGAAGAGTGGACAAGTGAAGATGGAAGAGAGACCCCTTGTCCTGTGTGAGGAGGTCCAACCAGTCAGGTAATTTGTGTTGATTGTCCCTGGTCAGATGCATTAAGAGGTGGAACCAGTGCTGTCTTGGCCAAAAGGGAGTCACTAGCAAGATTTTTGCGGAGTCCAGCTGAATTTTCTGTAGGACTCCTGGAAGTAGAGGAAGAGGAGAGAAAGCATAAAGAAACATCTCCTTCCAAAGAAAAGAAAGGCCGTCTGTCTTCCACACCAGATGGCATGGCACTCTGGAACAGAAGTAAGGAAGCTGCCTGTTCAGAAGGGAGGCAAAAAGATCTACCCGAGGAATACCCCACTGATGGACAATGTCAGACACACATTTTTGTAAAGCATCCATTTGTGAACCTGTATTTTGGACCTGCTCAGAGTCTGCCATTAGATTGTGCTCTGAAGGAATGTATACTGCCTGACAAGTTAACTGATAACTGAGAGCCACCTCCCAGGCCTGAAGAGCCATCCTGCAGAGGAGGTAACATTTTGTGCCTCCCTGCTTGTTGACATACCACATTACTGTTGTGTTGACTGTATGCATCACCAGGGGGCCTGGAGAGAACATGGGGTGAAAAGCTTGAAGGGCCATAATCAGAACTCTCATTTCTCTGATGTTGATATGGCCTGATTTCTGATTCGGGGGGGGGCCTTGAACTTTCAGATGACCAAATGAATCCCCTACCTCATGTCTGAGGCATCGGTGAATAGTTCTTGAGAAGGGACTGGAGGCTGAAAGGGCAGGCCTGGGTTGACAGCAAACTGTTAAATCCACCACTCAAATTCCTTTTTTAGACAAGAAAGGAGAGGTACACTTAAATTCAGAGGGTGGCAATGCTGCAGCCAAACTGACTTGAGGTACCATTAAAGCTTCTTCCTATACAATATGGCAAGAGGGAGCACTAGATTAGGAAAGGCCATGAATCCCAGGGTTTGAAGAAAAGTACAGTTTTGTCCACTTACCATAAATGTAGATGTTCGAGTGTATTCAATGTTGCAGTCATCACACACGGGTTATCCTGCAAGGGGTAGCCCTCAGTCAGCCCAAGTACCAGAGACTTAATATTTCTGCGTCTATTGCTGTTGCTTCAGGACTGATGTCAGGTCGTCAGGGGGTATAAAAACTGGCAGCCAACGCCATTACATCAGTTTTTCTTGCCCCAAATGTCAGGAGCCTCCAAATAGGGAGCTAAGTTATGGTGGAAAAAACACCACCAGTAAAAAGTAAATACCAATAGCCCTGTAAGGAGTGAGTAAGAGAAACAGAGAAGGGGAGAGAGAGAGACAAGGAGGCTGGAGGGTGGGAAACCAGGACTGCAACAGTGAATACACTTGAATATCTACATTTATGGTAAGTGTACACAACTGTACTATGTTCTTCGTGTTTCACTGTTGCAGTCATCACACTTGGGTTGATTCCCAAAGCTGAAGAATGGGTGGAGGCAGTCAAGAAGAGTTGGGGCTAGCTAGTATGCCCTGCAGGACTGCTGTTGCATAGCCTGCCCTGGATTTGGAAAAGATAGGCAGGTGGTAATGCTTGGTGAAGGTGTGAACAGAACTCTAAGTAGCAGCTTCCAGAATGTCCCTGTTAGGGACTCCTCTGAGAAAAACTGTAGAGGTTGAAGTTGCCCTAGTGGAATGCATTCTGACCCTCTGAGGGGGTGGTTTCCCACGATGTTTGTAGCAGAAATGGATACAGTGTGCTATCCATTTGGAGATGGTTTGTTTTGATATAGCTTTGCCCTCTGCCCCTGGTGCAAAGCTGACTAGTAACTGGTCAGATTTCCTGAAGGGGTTAGTCCTATCAAGGTAGAATCTGAGCTGTCTGTGCACATCTAAAGAGTGCAGGATCCTTTCCCCCTTATTTTGAGGATTAGGGAAAAGGTGGGCAAATGGATAGATTGGTTGAGAGCCACAGTTGACACCACTTTTGGCATAAAAGTAAGGTTAGTCCTGAGGGAGACCCTGTCAGCATGAAAAATGAAGGATTCCACAGCCATAAGTGCTTGTAGCTCAGACATTCTTCTAGCTGAAGTGATGGCCAGAAGCAAGGCTGTTTTCCAAGAGAGGAATTTTAACTCTGCTGATGCTGAAGGCTCAAAGGGGGGGGGGGGTAACATGGGCTTTTCCAACACAAAATTAAGGTCCCAAGCAGGGGTGGGGGCTCTTCTTGGTGGCCTTAAGTTGTTATCCCCTCTCAAAACTGTTTGATGAGAGGGTGAGAAGTGAGGTGGCTCAGTGCTGTAATGAGCAGAGATGGCAGAGGCATGGATCTTAATGGAAGAGAAGGACAGGTCTCTGTGGAGTAGGTCTGCTAGGTAATCCAAGATGAGAGGTAAGGAGGGCTGTGCTGTGTCCACTCCTTTAGAGTGAATCCAGGAACAATACCTTTTCCACTTATCAGTACAGGATTTCTTTGTACTGGGTCTTCTGGCTTCACGAATGACATCCAGCACCTGCTTGCTTAGGCTGGCCACTGGAGGAGAATTCAAGGAATAAGCCAGGCTGCAAGGTTCAGGGTTTGCAATTGTGGATGCAAGATCTGTCCCTCCTGCTGAGTGAGGAGGGTTGGGATCTGGGGTAGGTGCCATAGTGGCACTGGTGACAGATTGCACAGTAGTGGGTACCAGTGTTGGCGTGGCCAGTCTGGGGCAATCAGGATTGCCCTTGGTCTTTCCTGCCTTATCTTGAGTAGTACTCTTGTAAGAAGAGGCAGAGGGGGAAATGCATAGATTGAGAGGTTTGCCCACTGGAAGGATAGGGCATCCACTTTCCAGGCCTTGCTGTGAGGTACCCCGGTGCAGAATTTGCTGAGCTGGTGATTGTAGGGGGGAGCAAATAGGTCCACCTTTGGGGTACCCCATTTCTGAGTTAGAAGGCTGAAGGTGTTGTGGTCTAATTGCCACTTGTGTGGGTCTAGGAGATTTCTGCTTATGTCACCTGCCACAGAATTTTGTTTGCCTGGCAGAACTGAGCTTGCAGGTGAATATGCATAGCTTAGGCCGAGTTCCACAGGGTCATGGTTAGCCTGCAGAGTGGGTAAGAGTGGGTTCCCCCCTGCTTGTTGATGTACCACATCACTGTGGTGTTGTCGGTTTTTATTAGAAGGGGCCCCAGTGAGAGTAGGGATCTGAAAGCTGTCAGAGCGTGCTGAAAAGCTAGCATCTCTTTTTGGTTGATGTGCAGATGAATTTGCTTTGGGCTCCAGTGGCCCTGAATGCACCTGCCGTCTAGATGTGCAACCCAGGCATAGTCTAATGCATCTGTGGTTAGCGTCTGGGTGGCGTGGAGTTGTGTAAAGGGAAGTCCCTTATTGTGGTTGCATGCTGCTGCCCACCAAAGAAACTCTGTCCTGAGACAAGGTATTTTAGGTATGATCGTTTCCAGGTCCTGAGAATGTTGGCACCACAGACTTTTTAAGTAGAATTGAAGTTTCCTCATATGTAGTTAGTCTGGCATATGGAATTAGTAGAATGCAGGAGGCCATGAACCCTAGAGCCTGCAGATTTCCTTGCGGATAGCTGGGTTCTGGTGGCTATTTGAGCAAAGCAGCTTGTCAGATAGGCTTGTTTTTCTGGAGTGAGGAATGCCATCTGGGATGCTGTGTCCAAGCTTGCTCCCAGGAATACAATTTTTTGACTGGGGACTAGTCCTGATTTCTTTTCGTTGATAGTATACCCTGGGGAGGTTAGAAGGTCCTTTATAAATGTCAGGTGTTGCAACAGCTTTTCCTGACTGTCTGCCTGAATCAGGCAATCGTCCAAGTAAGGGTATATTTAAATCTTTCTCTGTCTGCAATAGGCAATGGCTGGAGCCAGGCATTTTGTGAAAACTCTGGGAGCAGTGGATAAGCCAAAGGGAAGTGCAGAGAACTGACAATGCATAGATTCTGCCCTGAAACGTAGATATTTCCTGCAGGAGTCCCTGATAGGGATGTGCAGATAGGCTTCCTTTAGGTCTAGGGTGGCTAACCAGGCATCTTTGGACAGCACAGCGGGAAGCTGCTGTGGGGTGAGCATTTTGAACTTTGGTACCACCAGGAAGTTGTTTAGAATGGATAGATCTAAGATTGGGCTCTAGGTGCCCTCTTTTCTGGGTACCAGGAAAAGTCTGAAATAAAAACCTTGGCCTATCTGTTCTGCAAAACAGGCTGCCCTTATGGAAAGCAAGGACTGAACTTGGTTTTGTGCCTCTGTCCACTGGTTTGGAGGAAAGTCTGGGAACCCTTTTGGGGTTGGCAGCATGTGGAAATAAAATTTGTACCCCTGGGATACTATGTTGAGGACCCATCGATTGTTGGTGATGGAGGTCCAGTTTTTTGCATGGTGGGCAAGTTTTCCTCCTACAGGCACAAGCAATTGGGCAGATGTGAGGAGTGGGGTTGAGAAGTCATTGTGAATTCTTTCTGTAAGGGGGTAGCTTAGCACTCCCTGTTTTAGAAGTGGAGGTACTCCATTGCTTAGTTCTCTGCATACTCTGAGACTGTAATCTGAGGGGTCTGTCTCCCCGGGTCTAGTTTGAGATGGCCTTGAGAAGGCTGGAAAGTACCAATGTTTCGAGGGGCAATGCCTACTGAATTCTTGGAGGCTGCACGTGCAAAAATCTTTGACTGTCTGCACAGACTTAGCCTTTTCTTCCATCTTTTTTAAAACCTCTTCTGCTTTGGTGCCAAACAGATTGTCCTTGTTCAAAGGAGTGTCCAATAATTTTGATTTGACATGGTCTGGCAAGGTCTGCTCCTTAAGCCAAGCATACCTTCTAAGTACAGAACCTGTGACTGCTGCCCTGCAAGATGCTTCTAGGGTGTCAAACCCATATTGCAGGGTATGCTTGCTGACTTGGCTTGCAGAATGCATAAGCTCCTGTAATTCTTTATTTTCTGCACAGTCAGGAAAGGTAGATAATTTTTGCTTAATAAGTTCGTTAATACGTTTCTGGTATTTCAGCATGTGGAACTGACAATTCAATGCTTTAATGGCGAGAGTTGCAGAGGTGTATACTTTTTTACCCCATCTGTCTAAAGCTCGGGAATCCCTGTCCAAAGGGGTGGGATTCTTAGCTGTAGTTGCTTTTATTCCTTTAGGTCCTTAGGAGATGACCTATGGGTCAGCAGTAGGATTTTTGAAAAGAAATTTGTGAGAGACAGGGACTCTATAGTACCTGTCTGGTTTCCTTGGAGCAGGGGGTAAAGTATCAGGAGTTAGACTGGATTCCATAAGACATCATCCACAACATCCAGAACAGGAGGGATAGCAGAGGGTCTTGTGCTGTGGTATATCTAAAAATTCCCGGAGTCTTTTTTTGGACTGAGAATAATCCCGGCATCCCCAGTGGAAATGCTCTCTCAAAGTATGTAGGGTTTCACCAAAAGAAAAATCCTCTGGAGGGGAAGCAGAAGGAATAGATTCCTCTGCATCTGAATCCTCATAGGCAGATAAGAGCATGTCTTCATATTCAGAAACCTCAGAGTCGTCGGACTCTTGGTCAGTTAAAGCTGCTGGGAACAAGTCTCTTTCTTTTAGCAGGGGAAGGCTGGCTTCCCCTAATCAGCATGATCAGGTCTTCTGCCATTTTAAGCATTTGAGATTGTGACAAGGAAGCATGCGTTTGAGTTTGGGAAGTCTGTTTTTTAGGAGTACCTCGTGCTCTTGGCCTTAGAAACCCGGTAGTTTTAGAAAGAAATGAAGGCGTGAAAGAAGTCACCGGTTTGTGTCGAATATTGGTAATGCGAAGAACTTCCTCAGAAGCTGGTGCCTGCACAGCAGCTCTGGACCCATCCAAGGTAGAGACATCCACAGGTTCCGTAGTCAAAGAAGAGTCTCACGGCATACCGGACTCCGAACGGGTCTCGGTAGCGGCCTGCAAATCCATCAAAGCGGGCATCAGGGACTGCTAAAGCGTCTCACTGAGTACCGGTTAACTGGTGACTAGCTTAACGGAAGCATTGTTGGCAGTTTTGGACCTGTGCGGTCTGTCTCTGTCTTTATCTATATGTTTTTCCAGAAGATCGAGAACAAAAGTATTTAGCTACAATAAGGGCCCAACGACGAGTAGCTCGGGTGTTGAACAAAGCACAAAACTGACAGCGAGGAACGTCATGGTCTGGGCCTAAACAGGTGACGCAGTAAGAATGGAAATTTCGGTGTGGTATTTGCTTTCTACAGGCGAGACAATTGTTAACTTTTTCTGACATCGGATAAGAGCAAGAAAAAAGGATCCCCAATGGGGTATTTAGCTTTAGAAGACTTCAGGATACTTCAATTTCGGAAACAAAAACTCAGGTAGAGGCCGACCGGCACTCATGCAAACTGCTTCTGCTTCGGGCTCCTCAGCAAGAAAGACTGATGTAATGGTGTCGCCTGCCAGTTTTAAACTCCTGATGACCTGATGTCAGTCCTGAAGCAACAGCAACCGACGCAGAAATACTAAGTCTCTGGTATTTGGGCCGACTGAGGGCTACCCCTGGCAAGATAACCCAAGTGTGATGACTGCAACAGAATAACACGAAGAACATCTCTCCGGCTGGAATGGCAATCAGAGGAAGAAGAGACTGAAAGAAGGTAGTCAATGACAAAACTTCTGGAGGTGGAAGAAAGACCGACATTGGCAATGTTTGAATCCTGCATTCCAGATAGGCATGATCCTGTAAAGGAGTCAGATTAGACTTTTGAAAGTTGATAGTGAACCCCAGACTTTGAAGAAGAGAAGTAGTGAACTCCAGATCCTGTAACAGGTGACAGGCAAAAGGTGCCTGAAGCAATAGGTTGTCTAGATAAGTTAAAATCTGAATGCCTTGGGGCCTGCCGAAAGCTATCACAGGAGCTAGGCATTTTGTTAATACCCTCAGAGCTGTAGAAAGGCTAAAGGATACAGCAAAGAACTGAAAATGAGAGGAAGAAACATATAAACATCCTGAAAAACAGGGTTAATAGAGATATGAAGGTAAGTATCCTTCAGACACAGAGACACAATATAAGCCTGGGGTAGTAAAACAGGAAACAGGGTTTAAAGAGTAAGCATCTGAAAAGACCTTGAGAAAGGTGTTGAGCAGTGAGAGATCCAGAATAGGTCTCTAAGTGACCTCCTTTCAAGGAACCAAGCACATCCTGGAATAAAAACCCTTTTGCACTTGGGAAGGGAGAACAGGCTGAATGGTTCCCTTGGTTCATCAGGGACCCTAGGGCCACTGGGAATGAGGAAGTTGCTCTAGAGGAGGTTCAGGAATCAGTAAAAAGAAGGGAGATACTTCCACATCAGGAAGTAACCCTGACAGATGACAGAAAGAACCCAAGAGTCTGAAGTGATGAGAAACCAATTTGGAAGACAAAGGCAAAGCCAAATGGATAAAGAAACCTGGCCCAAAAGTGTGTGTGTGGGGGTGACTGTCAAAGAGAAGCAGGCTTATCAGATAAAGGAGGTTTATGGGCTACAGAAGTCTGAAGCCTTAGCAGAGGAGGCTCACCTACCATCCCTTCCTGCCCTTGAAGGCATAGTGGTGCTGCTGCTTGTGGACAAAAGCAGATCTAGGAGGATAATTCCTCTGGAACTTAAGGATAGGAGAGACAAAAATATGTTTAAGATCCTGCAAGGCTTTGCCTTTCTCTTTAAGAGACAAACAGGTCAGCAGCAGCAGTCCCAAAAAGATGTTTATTATCCAACGGAGTATCCGACAACTTGATCTTAATGTTCTCAGGCAAAGACTGGAGACAAAGCCAAGAATAACGCCCGATTTGAAGACTCAAAAGCCACAGCCCTGGAAGAGGCATCAGCAGCATCATAGCTACACTTGCTAGAGTAGCCAGCCACTTGAGAAGTAGAACCTAAAACAGATAAGGCAGAGGATTTGCCTCCAGAATCAGCGAGGTCAGAAATAACCTGACAAGCCTGAGCAATCAAGGCCAGAGCATATCTGGTTATGCAGGTCTGGTAATTAACAGCCATAAAGGCCAAAGTAGAAGCAGTGTAAACCTTCTTAAAAATCCTCTCAACTGCTCAACTATCCTTATCAGAAGGCAAAGGTTTGGAAGAGGGAAAGAGCTCGGAAGGTTTGTCAGAAGGAACCGACACCAAAGCAGGATCAGCAAAAGGACATGTAAATAAAAACTGACAACCCTCAGAGACCTTATAAAACCTAACATGTTTCCTTAGGCACAGGAGGATGAGAATCAGGAGACTTGGAAGCAGAAATGAAAGTGCCTAACAAGGCAGCCAAGAAAGGAAGGACTGCAGAGGATTTGAGAGTATCCACCAGAAGCAAGTCATAATATCTCTTCTAAATATCAGACCCTTAAGAACCCCAAATAAAGTATTCCATCATCCTAGCAATTGTGTCCTCAAAGAACAATTCCTCAAAAGACGACTTGGGGCTAGTAGATGACTCCTCATCAGAACCATATGCTGAAGGCACCTGTGAAGAATAAGACAAGGACCGCTCATCAGACTCTGAATCTTCATCCAAGGAATCCAGTTCCCTAGGCCGTTTAGAAGGGCTACAGGTCTAAGGAGAAGCAGGCACCAAAACCCCTTGAGGAGGCTTCAGAGCCATCAAGGCAGAAAACAAGCCTTCAGTAAACTTTCCTGAGATGATCATCTACTGTTCCCCCTTGACACCTGGAGCAGATGCTTGCAAACACTCAGAGGACGTGTGCAAAGATGGATCCATGCCAGCCTCCATAAGGGTCGTGGCAGAGGAATCCGATGTAGATGCCAAACAACCTACAGTGTTATTACCTGCTTCTAATCTAGAGGGACGTCTGGTGGACTCTGGACAGCTAAAGAGAGCAGCCAAGACTTCTTGGCCTTCTTCTTACCTAGCAGGAGTATATCGGGGTTAATGGATTCTGCCATGCTACCCTAGGCTAACTGTTTAAGCTGTTGGTTTTTAAGATGAATAGCCAGGAAAGACACATGGCTTCTGAATGTCTTAGGCATGAACACTTTACAGATACTAGAAAAGGTATGGTTGTGGGAAGCATACAAACCAAAGAAACACTGCTCGTGATGATATTAATGGGGAATCTGCCTCCCAAACCGACATTTTCCCTTCTTGGATGACATGAACTCTAGGTGAGCAAAATAAAGTACAAGACCAAAGAAAAAAAAAAAGAAGAAACAATGGGGCCCTTATCTGACGTTCATACTGTCAGCAAAGATGTTCTGGGTAACTGCGTCCGTACATCACTTTTTTGCCCTACATCTGGTGTGGGGAACAAATGTGTGATGTATGGCACATACAAGATCATAAGGCTTTGGTATACTGGCCAAACATTGGGCTGCTCCAGCCAGGAGATCAATATAGTAAAGAACACTGCAACAGTGACAGAGAAGGACATTTACTGAGTTAAAGTATACTAATTTTCTTATAGATGTGTGCACATGCATTATAAATTATGCACGTGTGCACGTGGATGCACACACAATCACTTAAATATCTGGTATCGTGTACTTCTCTTGAGAAAATAAAGTATCACCTATTGCAGATGCTAGCATTATTTATGCATAAAATGCTGCTACTTAAACTTGTCAACAAGACTGACAGGATAAAGTTTTATCTTCAGCACTGTCAGAAGATATTCCCTCCCTGGTTATTCCAGTCCTCCAAATTCATCTTCGTTTCAGCTGTTAAACACAGACACATGTCCCTAGCAATAAGTCCACACAGCTAAATTATGCAACACTGCAAGGCATGAAAAAAAAAAACAAAAGACGACAAAATAAATAAGGCAGGTGCTCAAAATAAACCCTAAACCCAGTCTGTTCTAGCGAGACAAAAAATTCTTACCAATCTAACATAGCCAAGGTTCACATTTATTTGATGTCCATCTTCATATACACAACAAACAACTTGATCAATATACATGCAGCGCACTCTGGTAGGGTCAAGCAAGCAAACATACAAAAAAGTAGCCAAATTTGCCTTCACTCCTTTTATTAGAGCTCTTCACTAGAACAATCAGGGCTGCAGATCTCCACTTAGACAATGCATCAAAAAGGTGATTGGAGATCAATAAAATCCTTTTATTAGAGCTCTTCACTAGAACAATCAGGGCTGCAGATCTCCACTTAGACAATACATCAAAAAGGTGACTGGAGATCAATAAAATCCAGGGGTATGCTTTCTTCTATTTGCCTGTGAAACCTCTGTGTCAACTATAAATTGGTAGCAGGTGTGTGGGTGCAGGCAAGGCACTTACCTGGGGAGTATGTGGGGTTTGCCCTGTGTGGTGAAAAGAATGATTTTATTATCACACCTTTTGCAGCATTGCCTAGATGAATACTGTTAGTCCTACACATAACCTTATCACTGCATACTCTAAGAAAAAACTGGATGATAAGAATTCACCTACCAAAGCCAACTGCTCTACTCTTACATGGTAGTCACCATCAAGGAACTTTACATCTACAAGAGGAACTATGTCCATAAGGTGATCACTGCCTGTTATGGTGGGAACCTAGTAGCAAATGGTTGGTAGCAGCAGTGAAGAAAGCTGCCAGATTAAAGAAAGACACCTTCTGAGCAATGCCTGCAGGGGGTAGGGGGTCTCCAATGACTGGGCATGGATAGAATTGGGGAATGATTTTTGGACAACCTCAAAGAGAATCCGGCAAACCATCCAGTGATTCAGGAGGATGAAGTGACATATTGTCCAGTTTGCTCTCTGCAAGACTAAAGAAATGCTAACCTTGACTAAGAGCTTTCTTCTGAAACAGAAGAAATGATCTGAAAAACTCCTGAATGTGGTAGATATACCCTTCATTGAGGAAGCACTGCCAGAGGCAAATGATGCAAGACACATTTTGGGAGATAAAGTCAATGCGCCAGGTAAACAGTATCACTATAGTAAGGCAGCTAAGATTGGATGATGCATCTGGAAATGAAGAGGGAGCTGAAAACTTTTGGGATGTTGCTATTAATAAGCCTTTTCAATGATGTATAGAAGGCTGGGGTAGTACCTCTGGACTGGGAAGTTGGGGCAATGATCATGGAAGAGGGTGTCTTTCAATTACAGAAGGACTGCACACCTCAGCCTCCCTTGGAAAGCATATGTCAACATGTTAAAAAAAGAAGTTATGTGCTCACCATAACATTCCATCTGAGTAGGTAACTTCATTTGTCTGCAACCTGTGGGTATCGGATCCGACTCGGATCTGAGGCGGCAGCTTTCCAAGCTAATAGATCTGAGCTCCAAGCTCCTCCCCCTACCCATAATGCCCTGCAATCTCCCTCTAACCCTCAGATCGAGTTTGCCAACGGACAATAAGGAATTCCATAACCTAGGAGTGGTTCCAAACTGTTACAATGACGTCCATGAAAGGAAGCCATATCCTGACTCTTAGATAACGAACTAAGGGTGCGAGGGATGGAGGGCAGGTCGGTTGCAGACAAATAAAGTTACCTACTCAGATGGAACGTTATGGTGAGTACATAACTTCTTTATCTGAAGTAGTTAACTTCATTTGCTCTGCAACCTGTGGGACAGAGTCCCCAGCTACCAACAACTTGGGAGGCCCTTATGGAAGGATATTCTGGAGCACTGCTGAGCCAAACGATGCACGTCCTCTGGAGATCAAATCCAATTTGTAGTGTGAAATAAAGGTATGAGAGGAAGCCCAAGTAGCTGCCGAGCAAATGTCATCCAAGGAAACCTTTGACCAGAAGGCAGCAGAAGAGGCCATGGATCGGGTAGAATGGGCTCGTACTCTCAGGGTCTCAGGACGACCAGAGCTTTTGTAAGCTAGGAGAATGCACTGTGAAATCCATCCAGCTAAGGTTACCTTAGTAACTGGCTTGCCCAGACAAGATTTTGCAAAGGAAACAAAAAGTTGGTCCGATTTTCGAAGATCTGCTGTTCTATTTAAGTAAAAACATAACTGTCTGTGAACATCCAGACAATGAAGTCTGTATTCTCCTTTATTTTGAAAATTTGGAAAGAAAACAGGCAGATTAATGGTCTGGTTGATGTTGACTTCCGAAGCCACCTTGGGAAGAAAGGAGGAATTAGTCCTGAGGGAGACCCTGTCTTTATGAAAAATGATATAGGGAGGTTTACTGCAAAGAGCATGAAGCTCTGATATTCTTCTTGCAGAAGTAATGGCAATCAGAAAGGCCGTTTTCCATGATTCATATTTCAAATTGACTGAAGCCACGGGCTCAAAGGGGGGCCCAGTCAGAGCTTGAAGAACTAGGGTAAGATCCCATGGGGGAACTGGATCTTTAACGGGTGGTCTTAACAAAAAGGTTCCTTTCAAGAAAGCCTTGCATATTTTGGAGGATGCTAGCGGTCCTGGGCTGTTACCAACATGGTAATGGGAGATAGCTGCCAACTGAACTTTAATAGTAGAAGCACTGGCTCTTTGATCAAAGGTATGTGAAAGAAAGTCTAGGACTGCTGGAATCGGAGCCGTAAAGGGATCCAAGTTCCTGTGCTCCGCCCAGATCGAGAAACGTTTCCATTTACTGTTGTAGATCTTCCTGGTGGATGGTTTATGGGTGGCCACCAGGATGGCTTTAACCGAAGATGATAAACCGGGAGTCCTAGCCATCAAGGGAACTGGATCAACCAAGCTGACAGCTTCAGGCAGTCCAGATTGGGGGGTCTTCAACCCTAAAGGGGTTTGGGATCCAAAATCCAAGAAGGATGTACTTGATGAGACCGTAGGTAAGGGAACCAGGTTTGGCGAGGCCAGAATGGGGCTATGAGGATAATTCTGCTCCCCAACCAATGAGCTTTCTGCAAGAATTTTGTCATCAGGGGAAGAGGAGGATAAGCATACAGAAGACCGGATGGCCAAGTATGAACTAGAGCATCTCTGGGGGTTTCCCCTGGTGGGGGAATCAGAGCGAAGAATTCGCTGCACTTTGTGTTCGAAGGTGAGGCGAAGAGATCGCAGCAAGGTTGACCCCATTGGAGAAAGATTTGTTTCGCTACAGCAGGGTTCAGAGACCACTCGTAAGGTGAGAGGATCATCCGACTCAACCTGTCCGCTAAGATGTTTGACCGACACGGTATGTGTGTTGCTATGAGAAAGCGGTTGGTGGATATCGCCCATTTCCATACTCTCATTGCCTCCCTGCAAAGTGGATAGGATCTGGTTCCACACTGTTTATGTACCAGACTACCGCCATGTTGTCTGTTTGAAGTGCAATAGTTCCTGGAGGGAGAAGGGGATGGAGAGCTTGCAATGCTAGAAGCACCGCCCTCATCTCCAGGGCGTTGATATGCAGTGAGGCCTCTGTGAAAGTCCACGTGCCTTGGACAGCTCTGCCCATGCAATGCTCCCACCACCCGAGGAGAGAAGCATCCGTGGTCACCGTGACTTGAGGAGGGGGTATAACAAAGGGGCGGCCTTCTTGAAGGTCTCTGGAGTGGAGCCACCAAAGAAGCGATTCCCTGCAAATCCTGGTGAGAGGAATAGGTGTGGTCAGGGGTTGACAGAGGATGGACCATTGTACTTGTAACGTCCACTGAAGGATCCTCATCTTGAGGTGAGTAAAGGGGGATAGATTGATGGCCGCTGCCATAGATCCCAGGGCCCTCAGGACTAGTTCCGCTGGTGGGGCTGAGGATCGTAATAGATCTAAAATGTGAAGGCTCAGATTGCGAAGCCTGTCCGTAGTCAGAAAGACTCTGGATTGAGTAGTGTCTATCCAGGCCCCTATGAATTCCAAAATCTGAATGGGTTGAAGGGAGGATTTCTGGAGATTTATCGTGATCCCTAGGTGGCATGCAAGGCGTAACAAGTAGTCCCTGCCTGAGCAGAGTTGATGCCTGGTGGGGGCGCTTAGGAGCCAGTCGTCCAGGTACGGAAAGACCTGTATTCCCTGAAGCCTCAGGTGGGCCCCTACAACTGCCATGACCTTGGTGAACACCCTGGGGGCTGTGGCGAGACCGAAGGGTAGGACCCTGAACTGATAATGGCTGGCTCCCAGCCGAAAGCAGAGGAACCTCCTGGATGGTCTGTCCATCAAAATGTGGTAGTACGCATCCTTGAGGTCTATTAAGCACATCCAGTTGTTCTCCTGTAGAAGTGGGAGAATGGATTGAATAGTGACCATCCAGAACTTTTCCTTGGCAATTGACAGGTTCAGCGTTGACAGGTCGAGGATGGGTCTTAAGTCCCCCGTTTTTTTTGGCACCAGAAAGAACCTGGAGTAAAAGCCTGATCCAGATTGTTTGGGGGGGGGGCGCGCTGGATGGCTCTTTTTCTTAGCAGCCCTAAGATTTCTGATACTGCTGCCTCCCTCTGATCGGGTGGGACATCGGGGAGTTTTGTTGCTCGGGGAGGGTGAGATAGGAAGGGGATTGAATATCCTCTGGATATGATTTGGAGCACTCAGCGATCTGTTGTGATGGACTCCCATTTCACCAGGTGTTCCGAGAAGCGCCCCCCGACTGCCTCCAGAGAGGAGCAGTCGGGCAACCCCTCAGGGCTGTTGTGCGGGTCGATCCGAAAAAGGTTCTCTCGACCCAAATTTTTCGGGCCCCCTCTGCCCCTGCGCCAGCGTCCACCCTGTCCTCCTCTGCCTCTGAAGGACGAGGTATCTGGAGCAAAATGGGATTGTTGAGCTTTCCGGAACCACATCTTCTTTTGTCCTCTTTGGTTCCTGGAGTAGGACTTCTGAGGAGCCGAGAAGCGGATCCCGATGGCAGACAACATCTTCCCATCTTTCTCGCTCTAGGGAAGCATATCGCGGACAGTTTTGCCAAAGAGTGTGGAACCGAAGGGGGCGTTCGCGAAGGACGCCTTGAAGGATTCCGCAAAGTCGTAGAGACGGAGCCAGGCTTATCTACATAAGACGACGCCTGTTCCGCTAGCTCTAGCTGCTCCCTCCGTAGCATGGGAAAGGAGCCGCATAGACGTGCTGGTGATTGACTTGAGAGTGGCCATTCGAGCCGAAAAGGAATTCTTGTCCTCGGCCGACATGGACTCTGGGGGTGACGCATCGTACTCTTTAATCAGGTCTCACTGCAGTCTAATCACATGCGCCATATAATTCAGTGACCTTACAGAGAAGGTCGCTGAAGAAAACATACGCTTTCCCAAACGGTCCATCATCCGAGACTCCTTGTCTGGAGGATGCACCGAGGAACCCTCCTGTGCTAATTCCTTTTTAGTGGCAGCCGCCACCACCATGGCATCCATGGGCCTGTGTCAAATGCCTCCAGAAATACAGAGTTATCCGAGGAAGGTTTTTGGGCAGACCCCCCCCCCAATGCGTAACATTTCCATGATGTCTCTGAAGGAGACGTCTTCGGGGGGTGACCTTGGGGAGCCTTCCCCTTCCTCCAAGTCCATGTCCTCTGTGAGGGACTCGGGTGAGTCCAAGTGCCTCCTCTTGCACTTCCGTTTGTGAGGGACCTCCTCGGGGGGGCTGTCCGAAGAGGCCTCACCAACGATGTCCTGTTCCCCTATGGGAACAATCTGGGACGTAGGCGCAGGCTGTCCCTGGGGCCGGATGATGGAGGACAGGCCCGTATGAGTGGGAATGGTGGGTGGAACCGAAGCAAGAGCCTGGGGCCTCGAATCCCTCGAGAGGACCCTCTCCACGACGCAGAATGCTGAGGGGGAACTGATTTCCCTTGGATCCGAAAGCATTCCCCTCGGATCCGATGTGCAGATCGATGCCGAAGGTGACCTGACCGGATCCGAAGGTGACCTGACCGGATCCGAAAGGGTAGTGTGCCCTGACCTTGACGGAGCCGAAGGTCCACTGGCCCTCTCGGATCTGACGTTCGGCTCACGGCCCCGAGAGCTCGGATCTGAAAATGGATCCGACAGACTCGAGGGTACAGTCGGCACCGAAGTAGGAAGCACTGTTGGCGCCGACCCTACCCCGGATCCGAAAGCGGGTCGGAGAAGGAGCGATGGGGGAGAAAAAAGGTGTCAAGCTCCCCCCAGTGGGGGGGGGGGGCAAGAGCACTCCCATCTGCATCTGGGCCTGAAGAAATCAACGCATCATCCGGTCCATATCAGCGTCTGACAAGCTTCTGGTGGATCTAGATGAGGCCACCGAAGCTGGCCGGGAAGGCCGCCTGGGTGATCTCGAAGGCGACTGGGTCTCCTCCTCTGGCGAGAATCATGGAGAACGGAGCCGAGAGGGGGAAGGCCCGGAGACCTTAAGGGGAGAGGCGAGCTTTTTAGACGGCGGTGCCGAAGAGGTGGATTCGGACCGCCTTTTATGGCTCCGGTGCATCTCCTTCTCTCTTTCTCTATCTTTCCTCTCTTTTTTTTCTGCTTTCCCTTTCCTCCTGGGCCAAGGTGGGAGGGTGAGTCCCGGTCAGGGGATCAGGAGCGACAGGTGGGGCAGCCGCAGCTGCGGCCGGCGCCACCGAGGTGGAAGAAGCAGAGTCTGGGGGCAAAAGGCCCGCCAGAATGAGCTTCGACCTCCTATCCTTCAAAGCCCTGGGGTTGAAGGCTGCACAGATGGTACAGCCCGAAGAAAGGTGGTCAACCCCCAGGCAAAGGACACACCGAGTGTGACCATCTGCTGGAGACAGCTTATGGCCACACTCGGTACATTTTGAGAAAATGGCTTTAGGGCCTTCAGCCATTGTAAAAGGATAAAGAAAAGTAGGCCCACAAGCACACACCTTCACACACGCAGAGGGGGCAGGGGAATAAAACTAACTTAACTAAAATACAAGAGAACTACCCAACAGACTACAAAATATAGGGGAATTCACACACACCAAGAAAAGGAAAAATCTGACAGAAAAAAAGTTTTTAAAGACAGACTTACAGTACTATTGCTCAGAGCTCGTTCTAGAGAAGCTTATGGAAGCCACGGCAAATGAGATCTGAGGGTTAGAGGGAGATGGCAGGGCATTATGGGTAGGTGGAGGAGCTTGGAGCTCGGATCTATTAGCTTGGAAAGCTGTCGGCTCGGATCTGAGTCGGATACGATACCCACAGGTTGCAGAGCCCCTGATTCAGAAAAAGCAATGTAGATTTCATCCAGACCATGGAAGAGTGGATCACCTTTTTGTCCTTACAGTTATTAGCGAGGGCATGGGAGTTTGTCAATATTGTCAACATGTATTTTGTGGACTTGGCGAAGGCATATGACTGTGGACCCCAGCATGTCTTCCAAAAAACAATATGGTGTCCCTAGACCTATACTGCATGCCATTCAATCTCCACACTTGAGGAATGGCAGTTGTGTCATTATTTTTGACATTAAGTCAAATACATTCAAAGTGCATGTGGTCTCCACCAAGGATATATCTTGTTTAACCTCTGGTTTGTGATTTTCAGCAGGATATCAAGGCGTAACTAAGGTCTGGAATACAGGAGTGTTACACTTCTGTAGTTTGCAGATAATGACACATTCTTACCAAAAAGTGACTTGTGATCTTGAATATGCTGTGAGCAATCTGCTGAAGCAAGACAAACAAGATGTAAATTAGCACCTCCAAATCACACATCATATTTTTTTTCTGGAAAACAATGACCAGAGACTTTGAATTTATGGCTTTCGCAAAAAACATCAGGAATCGTGGGAACTTAACCTTTTCCCAGATTCTGAAGCAATTGCAGTTAAAAGCATGGAAAATCCACTTGCTGGATGGTTCTTCCCAGAGCAGAATTCTGTACTTGCTTTCAGACAGGTCTAGTAGTACTAAAATGAGCCAGCAGTGCACACAGCTGTCTTCCTGGTTTTGCCAATGTCACTGTAAGCTACAAAATATCAGGTCTGCTTCAACTGAAGAAGGGACCTGATTGTTTGCAACTGTTCAAAGCAGCTTTTCAGTAGCAGCAATGCCTTTAAATAGCTGCCTTCTGAGAAACCACTTCTCTTTTTCTAAACAATCTTGTCCTGGTAAGACATTCAATACAATACACCAACTCAGGTATAGTTGACAAACTTACTGAAATGGGCATAAACCCCTACATAACTCACTGGATTGCCAGCTGGCTCACAGACAGGAACCAGGAAGGCAAGATTGGTGATACCACCTCCACTAAGAAACTGGTAACCAGCAAGCTATGTCAGGGTTATGTGATGTGACTGTACCTATTTCGTATCTACTTCTCAAAAGTAAAGGCTAATGTCAAGGGCCTTTGGCTGACCAAGTTTGCAGATGACTGCAAATTGAGAGCTGTCTTGCCCCCCCACCCCCACCCCCATGACACAAACATCTTACAAGAGGGTCTAAACACAGACAAATGACTGATGCCACAGTTACAGAGTACTATATGCATTATAGTGCCTTTCAGGAAAACTACGACCTAGGCTAATTACTCAAGAGTCGACCCAGTAATCAGGATTTTTGATCAACATGTGGCCAAGGCATTAAGAAAATCATTCTATGTCACCCAACTTACAAGAAAGGGCATGGCATCCAAGTGTAAGGAAATCATAGTGCCACTTTATGTGGCCCTTATCAGACCCATCATTGAGTACAATGATCCCTTCAGCATGTACCTGACCACACATGTGCAACAGTTGGAACGCCCACAAAGGTTCATTATCAGGAGAGTATAAATACAGATCACCTTAAAGCTCTATCTCTATACTCTGTCTCTTGCAGGTTACTGAGAGGCAATATATTTCCTGGCATACAAGGCATCCTAGAATCTATCTCTGATGGACATTTTGTACATCTGCAAAATGAACAGCATCAGAACCATTAGATCCAAGGATTTCAATTTTGCTTGTGACATAAATAAGATAAATTGAAGAGACAAATGTGTCTCAGAGGATGCCCAGGCTCTGGAACAGACTCCCCATCCATGTGAAGCATTGTCCATCCCTAGCCCTATTTAAGCGTAACCTTGACCAATGGATGGGAAATCAGAAATTCACCCCAGGTCTATCCTCCATGTCTCTGACAGACAGAGGCAGACAGTAATACCCAAACTAACATACCACCCGCAACATAACCTACAGACACTTCCTAACCAGCACACCTCTTCCCAACACCTATGATACATAGGGACACAACTGGGTTGGACTGCATGTCTAGGCTTATACAGGCCCTGTGGTCATTAGCCTAGCATGCACCTATGAACCTATGAAATTTTCCATGACTTTGATTTATACTTTTGTGCTGTCAAGTAACTGAGGTTTGCAGTCAGTAAATGGGTTTTTTGCTGGCTGTGGCTGAAGGTAACCTATTCTCCTATCATTTGCTCATCTGGTTTTAAATAAGACCAGTCTGCATTTGTAAGAAATAAACTGGAATATTTTTTCTCCATCTACTGTTTTGTGTGTAGCAATGGCAACTTACTCTTTGCTCAATTTCGTGTCTAGAGTTACAAGACTAGTATGCATTTGTATAAATCATGCCAGAGTATTTATTTTGTAGCTACTGTTTTACTGCAACTGTCTCTAATTTCAAGTATATCCCTGGCTTTGCCTTATTCTTATCTGTTCCTCTAAATTTGTGCTGTTGCGAAAAAAAGCATTGAGGACTGCAGTCATTAACTTGATAGAAATTTGAGTTTTAAAACTTCTTTCTTGCAACTTTAAATGCGCAAGAAATCTACCTCTGATTTTGAGCCTTTTCTCCTCATTATTTTTTGGCTTTCTCCCATTTTGTTGCTCTAAAAGGTTGAGAGCTACCCGTTTCTTTTCAAAGTCACATGAGATGTAAATGACAGTTGCTTTGACTGGTGGTTGGTAGCTGCTTGTAAATGAAAGCAATCTATCCTGTGGTCACTTGCTCAGTTCAAATGTATAAAACTGCTATGCTGTAGCTTTTGATGTTGTAGAATTGCTGCAATCAGATTTTGATCATTGTAAGGGTGAAGGGATCACTTGCAACTCTGTCTACAAAGACTTCATTACTTTTCCACCTTGCAGTGAATACATGATGCGCACGCAAGTAGCAAGCAGATAGTTTTGCTGTTGAAATGACACTGACGTTACATTAGTAGTTTAAGGGAGGCAGTGTTAGGGGAAGCACTGTTTACATGCACTGGGGCACAGCTTTGGATGGAACTTGTTTGACAATGCTTATGGTCTGCATATGTCATGCTGTCGGGAGGATGGAGTCATACTGAGCTACTCTTCTGTTGACCTGCTGGAGTATGAAAACCCTATTGCTGCTATTATTCTGCTGGTGGACGGGAGATGTACTGATACTAGGGTCATATTACAGGGTGGAAATTGCACTTGGATACTACTGCTGATGCCCTGTTAGAGAATGGGACCCACATTACTTCAGTTATCAGTTCAGTTGCCCAGTTGAACAATGGGAACCATATACTGAGCTACTATTGCTGTTGTGGAATTATTGTAATATGACCACAATGACTTCTGCTTTTATTCCAAGTTCATGCATGTATTAGAAAAAAAGGACCAATTAATTTCTCATTACAATGTTTGTGTATTTGCAGAATGAACCACAACAGAAACCACTGTTCACAAGCTTAAAAAAAGCATTGCTCACAAGCTTTAAATTGGGCAATGGAAGCAGCAGTAGTCAGAAGACACAGGCTGTCATAGATTCTCTACAAGCATGGTGTGCTGCAAATACCACAAGTGAGAAAATGGAGAATCCTTAGTTTTAGTAGTAGATGAAAAATATGTAAAGAGGATTGGTTCACCTACACAATCAGATATGAAAGCACATACAGGAATGTACATTGCATTCTAAATGTTACATCTGTATTCCAAGGACAGGAATCATACATGGCCAACTGCAAAGAGCTTTCAGCTGTGAATTTATCAAAAGTAAATCAAACTGAATCACTGCAAAACTACAGTGATGATCCACAAAATGTGACTGCCTTTGGGTGATTCAGTGCATACTACATGATTAAAAACTTTAAGAAAGCACTTCATGAAGAGCTAGAAGAATATGTCATACATGGCCCTTGCTGGGCTTATATGTTGCCCTTTGTGGGCGACACATGGGTTCAGCATTTCAAGACCACGAATAAATTTGTGGCACTTGTGAAATATGTCTTTCAGCAGTCTCCAAAATAAAAATGGGAATATGTAGCTTTCCTTGATTACCTTGGGCTTGAGAGACACATGGTTGCATTGCAACCTGTGCCAGTGCTGACAAGATAGAATACATGGTTTGCAGCTGTGCAGAACATCTGTAATACCTGCCGGATGTCTTCACTGAAGAAGAAAGTGATGCAACATCCTCAAACTAGCTATGGACTCTTCAGCATTAGTGGTATACGGAGCTTAAAATTTGAATAACTTCATTTCAGAAAGCTCATCAGTCTTGATCACAGTCATTGAAACCATGCTTTAATGACAGACCTCTTGTAGTCTTGACATATGACATGCTAATGTCACTTCAGAGTAGTTATCAAGCTGGGAAAATAAAAACTACAGGCTTTGGGGAGAAAAGTGATGTTTCCTTGTCCGCTTAGTCTGGGAAGTGTGCATTTACCAAGACGTGCAGAAACTACCACCACTGTCCTAATTTTACTTGCACAAGAACTGGCTTTCAAAGACTGAGCAGATTCCAACTCTGTCTGAAATTGCACTGAGCTACATGGTTACCAATAGCAAAGCTGAATGTTCATCCTCTGCATATGCACAGACAGGTATTAAGTGATCAATATCAAAATCTTACTGTCAAGCAACATGAAACTGCTAACCATGCCGCTGTACAACAGCAGCAGCAGTGAAAAAACACTAAGAGTGTGTAGCTATAAAGATGGTTCAGGAGGCTATATAGCTATAATAGACTGACTTTGACTCAGTTGTGAAAGCACATTTTAAATTTGTATTTACATTGTGTGCATGCACCCTTACACATATTCACGTCTGTTTGTCTTTGTATAGTTTCTTAAATTGTTTTTTGGTGTTAAATTTCTGCTTTGTAAATATCGTGACTTCATGATTTTTTCACTTGCCCCAACACTGTGATTGTGATATGTGTTGCTTTGCTAACACATTTCCTGTTTTACAACAGGATTCTATTTAAGACTATCTTGCTCAAATACCTTACATATTGATGGTTAGTTGGCATGACAATAAGTCTAGGAATGCTTTACAAGTGGTGACTGTAGTGAGATTAAAGTAGATCATTTACTGGTGAAAAGGCTGAGAGTAGTTTACATGTTGGAAGGGCCATAAAAGTAGATAAGCCATCTAGTCCACAATATGGTCCGGCCTGTGCTGCTTCTGGAGTGAAGCAAAGTCAAGTCTTTGGGTATGTAGGTCCTTAAGTCCCATTTTACTTTCCTTACATAGCTCCACCTTAACTCACTTGGTGATAGGTGGAGGGCTGAAGTAATGTTACTGTAGCAATTCACTCCTCTTACAGGGCACAACAGAAAGAAAACTGTCAAAACCCAAAGGGTGTTTGGTTGCTGTTACTGACAGAGGTTTCAGCAGTGACTCTGGTAGACAGACAATGTGCAGTTCAGGAGAAAAAGTTAAGTTTTGGGATGCTGTTAAAAACACATCTGAAGGAAAAGAAAAAAAGAATCACTTGGTTCTGAGGACCATGAATGGAATTTTACCTTTTCTGTCACAGAAAATCAGTGTCTTTGAGAATCGCTTACTCTCTACAGGTGAGTGGAGAGCAGCTACCTCATCCAGAAGAGTTTAATTCCTTAGGTTGGCTCCCATGCAAAGAGGGATTGAGTCCTGATGGCTACCCTGAATGGACATTGATGAGTGGCCCCAGTACAGCAGCAGCCAAGCAGGCAGGGGGTCACTGTGAAAGGGGGCATGCAAGGTTGGTGCAATTTCCCCTGGTAGAATCTACGGAAAACACCACTCTTGTTTTGAGACAGGGACAGGGCTGCTTGGCAGGAATACTCTTTGCAGAAGAGAAAAGACATCCTCTGTGGTCATCCCACTGCAAGACACTCCTTGACACTGCTGAGTTCAAAAGTGAGTGCAAAAACTGGAAAATCTCAAACCACCACCACAGATGACTGTTTAAATGATAGTACCTCTCAGTCAACTCTCACCCCCCCAAAGATGGGAGCAAATAGGCCAACTGGCCAGAAGGGATTGATGATCAGTAAACAGTAGTATCCCGGGATCTTGTTAACAAGGTATGGTAGATGAGACTGGCAGACTGACCACTGGATGGGTGTAACACTCTTTATACTTTTATGCATTGTAAGATTGTTACACTGAAGTGAAAGTGGAGTCTTAGGATGAAACTCTTGGATTACAAGTCAGTCTCTGTTTCCATACTCACCAATGACGGGTCTATATTAGATCACCGACCACTTAAAGAAGCGAACGGTGATTAATCGACCCTATGTAAGCAAAAGCTTACAATCTCGAACTGTCAGAACAGCGATTTTTTTCCTAGGGAAAAAAAAATCGCTGTTCCAAAACACATACACGCAACACAAGCACACCAAACAAACAGCAATCCACACACATGCACCTAAAATCTTACAACTAACCCTACACTAAACTATACACACACCACTGACTATCCACTTACCTTAACCCAAACCCTAACGTCCGTCACTATCGCACACTCGCACCTCACCCGCTCCCTAACCCTAACTCACCTAACCCACCCTAACCCTCATGTCCACACAATCGCACACATACCTAACCCGCACCCTAACCCTAACTCACCTAACCCGTCCTAACCCTCACATCCACACAATCGCACACTTACCTGAACCTGACCCGTAACTTTCCACCACAGCGCTGAAAATACAGAAGCAACAGAAACAGACAACCAAAATCTTTCCCTAGGAAAGAATTCAGGTTTCTGTTGCTTCAATATTTTAAGCTTTCGCTCTGTAGGGTTCGATATTAGAACATTCGAAGGTTTTAAACCTCGATGTTCTAATATAGACCCTCAATGACCATAAGGCAAGCTTTGGGTAATGACCAAAACATAGAGAATGCAGACAGAAGCAGAACAAGTAAGGAACTCAGTAATCTGAGGTGATGCTGGTGTACAGACACTGCTCCCTCATGTTGAGGAGTCAGGAGAGATGGTTTGGGCACCTTTTTCATACTGAAGGTCTAACATGGGTCCCCCAACAGGAAGGGGGGCTTGGGGAATACTTGGACTATGTCAGAGGGTTTACATATCTCAAGTTGCCTAAATATTCCACAAAATAAGAAGATGGCTGTTGCTGGGGACATAAAAGTCTTTTCTACCCTGCTTAACTGACTACCACAATGAAACTGACCAGGACAAGTGGTTTAAATTATGATGGTTAAATTTGCATGATATTATATACATAATTTATTTTGGTGCGTGCATTTGAATGCACATGAATGTCTATAATGCAGCATGTGCATTCTCTTTTTCAGTGTTGAAAATGTTGCATTATAACTATGCTTTTTTGTATGTAGCGCATGAATCTTTGCAATTTATCCAATACATGCTCTTATTTTTTTCTGTATTAGCTTTTCCTCTCCCCATGCCTGACAACCACTACTATCCATTCATTCCTCTTCACTGGGGCAAGAGCTGTTTGTAGAGCAGCCATCATGAAGACAACCAATGAGGACATTTTCAGTCTTCTGACCTAACCTCTTCTTGTAGAGGCTGACACGATGGCCTACTGTGCCTGTCACTGGGGGCATGAGTTTCTTCACTCATGCCATATAAAGGGCTTCAAGGTGGACATGCTTTGGCAGAGCCAAGCACACTTCACTGCCCACAGTGCAGTATGTCACAAACTGCTTCCCCAGTCGGTTTTGGCACTGCAGTGGGCAGAACCATGTCTCTTTTCCAGGATGGGTGAGATGACATCAGCCATTTACTCCCACCCTACCTGCATGGCTCTTCACGTGCACAACTCACTAATGAATCTCAGGCCATTTAAGTTATAGCCAGGGATTCATCACTCTATGCCATGTAGCCAGGATTATACATGCAAAAATTGGAAACAATCAAAGTATCCCCTGGGGTGATTATGGTGACCATTGATGTGGTAAACTTGTTTTCTGTCATTCCCCACAGTGAGGGTATTCAGTGGTTGAAGAAGCAGTTGGTAAAAACAAGTTTATATGATCAAGATTCTATTAATAAAATTACTGCTCTTATGGACATTGTTTTGGGGAATAATTATATTTATTTTGAAGGCCAGTATTTTAAGCAGTTAACTGGTGTTGCTACGGGGGCAGCATGTGCCCCCATTTTTGCAACTCTCATCATGTCCTTTTGGGAGCAGGAGTACCTAATGAGTACTGTACATTGGGTGAATGTCCTGCATTATACTAGGTTTCTGGATGACCTGTTTTTGTTGTGGAAAGGTACTGAAGGTCATCTCAATGAATTTTTATCTTACATAAATGACACTGTGGAATTTTTACAGTTCACCAATAATTACAGTAAGGAGAAAATATCATATTTAGATGTTGACCTGATTTGGGATAGTAATAAAGGAATTTTACATTCCAAAATTTATAGAAAACCCACATTTTCGAATTCTTATTTAGAATTCAGTAGTTGGCATCCCCTGCATAAAAAAAAGTCGACAGTCAAGGGGAAGCTAGTGAAAGCAGCCAGAATGATAAGCCTTGACTGCGACTTTCTGGATGAAGTTGGGTTTATTACTAACATGTTTGCCAAAAGAGGATATCCCATTGAATTTTTGGACACAATATGCCAAGAAGTAGTGGGAAAGTGATTGAAAGGTGTGTATAGGCCAATATTGGGTGGTGGCATGGCACCTGGTATGGGACAGGGCATTGATGTGGACAGAAGGCAGGTAAGAAAGAATTTTGATTTAAGTTTTATCACTACTTTCAACCTGGATGCCCACTGGGTATCAGAGGTTATTACAAAAAATTGTGATATCTTGAGTTATGATATGAATATTGAGCAGGGAGTGGGTAAGGTTCCTCCTAAAACAGTATTTAGAAAGGAAGACAGCCGCAGTGGTGCAGCGGTAGTGTTGTCACCTCACAGCAAGAGGTTCTCCTGTTCGATTCTCAGCTGGAGCGCCTTCTGTGTGGAGTCTTCATGTCCTCCCGGCGGTCGAGTGGCATTCAAAAGACATGTGTGAATGGGCGTGTCTTCGTTGAAGGTTTGGCATCGAGCTGGTACCTCAACACCATGAAAATCTACTGCCAATTATTAGCGGACCGGAGTTCCGCTGTGGCGACCTTTAACTGGGAAAAGCCGAAGGAACAACAGGTCTTTCAAAAACCTTTTCGAGTTAAATAAGGATATTAGTAGTGGAAGTTTTAACAGACCCACAGGAAGTTTTAAGTGTGGGAGATGTAATTGGTGTAACCACATTTTGTAAACTAGTGACAAGTTTAAATTTAATGGTAAAAACATTACCATTAAGGGACACTACAATTGTTGTAGTTCTAATGTTGTTTATATGGCCAAGTGCCAAAAGTGTCCTGATTTTATGTGGGGAAGACCTATAGGTATTTTAAGAGTCGCATTAGTGAACATGTTAATGATGTTAGAAATGGGAAAAATAACAAATGCCCTGTATAGGCACATCAGGGAACATGGTGACCATTGTTTTAAGTTTTTGGTTACTGAACAGCTAATAAAGGACCCCCAGGGGAAAATTGCTGATTTGCACCTGGATATGAGTGAGATGAAGTGGCAATTAAGGTTGGATGCAACTCAGTATCCAGGTATTAATGAAGCTACCAATACAGCATGCATTTTAAAGTTAAAACTTTTACTGGGTTAGGGTTGTGTAAATGTATTTTTTTTAACTTTTTAAGATTTTATTGAGAATTCTATAGTATTGTAATATTTTTGCATTTATGCATTGCTTGCAGATTATGTGTTTTAAGTATCTAATGCTTGTAATGATGGTTTTACTTGATTAGTGGCAATTATGTGATTAATCTATTAACTACAGGGTGATGTGTATTTAAGGGCTGGGTAATTCATTGCAAGTTGTTCTGAGGAAGTCCCTATCAGGGGAAGAAAGCACCAAACCTTTTAATAAAGTATTCATCTGTTCTTGGAGCTGGTGTCTGTGTGTTGGTCGAAGAAGTTCTTAAGTTGGTTTTGCTGTTCTTTTTGTGATTAGACATGCTGTACTTGTAGGTTTCTCCCCAGGCTTCCACTGAAACTGTCTTGTGCCTATACAGACCTTCTCAATAAACAAATCTAAAAAACTACATATATGAATGTATGTGGTGAGTGAATACATCATCAATATTTTAAGGACAGCACGATATCAGAAGCTTTAGTGGCAATACTTCTGCTCAGTGTAATAACTTAACTCCCCAAGCCCTTATGTTAATGAGTCAGTGATAGTTAATCCAGTTAACAATGCATAATTCGTTCATTTATTTTCTGAAACCTACTTTATCTTATATGGATTTTGGCAGAACAGGAGTCTTTCCTTGGACTCAACAGACATAAGGCAGTAAACCAGTCCTAGACGGGATGCTGGTCTACCACAGGAAAAACTGACATACATTGCATATACACCTGTGGCCAATTCAGAGGCCCACCAATCCACTGACTGAAGTGTTTCTACGAACAAGGAGGAAACCAGAGACCCCAGCAAAACCCAGATGTAACAAAAAAGGACACAAAGAATCTACAGAAAACCTCAGCTGAAAACAAAACTGGAGAACTAAGTGCTATGAAGCAGCAATATTAGCAATTAATTAACATTAATAATATTATACTACTTATACTACTTGCTACACCTTCATTTATAAATGTACAATCATAGCACAGTCCCAAACCTGACAGTTTAAAGAAAGGACGTGTCTTCTGACATATTTCATTTATAGGTTACTTTATTGCATACTTTTGAAAGAACTAGTTCTCTTTGGCACTTATCACTAAAGAAATAAAAGATTACAAGGCAATAATCATTGAAAACATCTACTGAAGGTAGCATACTACTGAACCAATTCTTAGATCGAACTCCAGTGTTTTGACAGGCAGGAGAACAGGTCTCATACTTTTGATACTTTCATAAAAAGACAGCATTCCACCGGAGACAAGGTGCCAAGCAGGGATAGAAAGTACAAACACGTGGAAAGCAATGAGTTGCTGACGCACATCTAACATCACTGTTACTCACCAAGTATGTCTGAGGCAAAGAAAAGGTAATTCAAACTCCTACATTGAAAGCACCAAACTTTGGAAATGCAGCTAATGGAGTTTACTCCAATTTTTTGGATTAAAACATATGCAATTCCGAAAATGAATCTGTGTGGGGGTGAGGAAAAAACTCTAAAAATGTTCTATTTCAACTTAGGAAAAACAGAAAAAAAGTGATTAAATATGTTTAAGAATTGCTCCTCTTCAGAAAGCTGCCATAGTTACAAAGATAATTATGTCTACCTCAACAAACACCATGCTCACAGGTAACATAACTGGACTGACTGCATAATCATCAGTTACTCCTTATCTACGTTTGATGGATAAAAATCAATCATACACTGCTTTTACAGATACAAACGCTACTTTTAATACTAAAGAAAGCCAAACTGGACAGACTGCCTTATATGAACAGGTATTACTGACTGGCCTCATAAAACATTTTCAGAAATAGATGAGCCACAAATAGAAAAAAAAATTAAAAGAAGCAAACCAGAAGCATGGAGAACAATTAAAACATTCTACACATACTTCAAACCACCACACACACAAACTGCACTAAAGTTTTCTTTGAAAGAACTGCAAAGAAAATTACGTGAACTGCAGGAGAAAGGTCTAAAAAAAATTAAAGAAAATATTCAGATATGAACTAAAGCAGGAATTATAACTTTTCCAGATATACAGGAGCAGTCCTGCACATCTCCAATATTTAAACAGGAGTTTTATTCTCTTACATTAACAGCAGCGGCACTATAAGTACATAATTTAATTAACACTGATGTTATGCACAGGCTTGGACGAACAGGAAAGGATCGGACACCCAGAATTACAGCAATTAAGTTCAAGTTTCTTAGCACTTCTCAAATACTTGAATGATCCTAATATAACAGTGGTGCAGAAAATGTACATTGCATGACTATCCTCTAGGTACTGCAAGACAGAGAAAGCTATCTGAAACATTCCGAAAACACTCTGAATGTCTTTCCTACTTTTCTTGCAAAATAAACAGTTTTATATAAAGTACAAAATTGGTAGGCAATGACAAAACAGAAAGGGTGAGAAAACTGAAGGTCCAAAAAATAAATGAATGAAAGAGAGTAGCTCAAAAGACACTGCATATTTCTATAGAACGTATTATACACATATTCAGAACAATTGCTCATGGTTCATCAGTGGACTACAGTAATTTCAGATCCACTTCTTTAATCAATGCTGACCTAAAAGTTTTTGTGAAGGTCAAAATTACCTTCACCAAACTGAGTTTGTGAAACTGCTCACTTCAGGACAAATGCACAGCCAAAATGTTAAATGCTGGTGACTTCTAGAAAACTTTAGATAAGGAGATACTAAAGCCATTCTTTTTATGCTCTATTTTCAGCAAACTCCTTCCATAAACTCCCCTGACTTCCTCGGCTGCCTTAGGAGTTGTTTGGCAGAGCATGTAAACTGAACTTAAATGTATCCAAGTCAGAGTTTCTTTCTTTCGATACAGTGATGGAAACTACCCCCCCCCCCCCCCATGGAAAATCCAACAAATTTTAACTTCAATCGCAACACAAGTTTCATGCCAAGGGCATTGTTATGAAAAACTGAATTATTAAAAATCCATAAGAACTCAAACACTGTCTTTCATTCTATGCCGGAAATGTGGCTTTGGTTTGGATGCCAGACCCCACTCACACTTTTACGTATTCTCCAACTAAGTTTTGCCATACAGTGATCCATTAGTCAGTCAGATGCAGAGAAATTATCAGTTTTATTTGTGATACAGTTATTACAGCTCCAGACTATCTGGTATGATTCCTAGATGGGGTTCCTTGTGTGCAAATATTGTATGTTATTCCTGTGTCTGCATGGGCTTGGGGGGCTCCAGTTTCCTCATATGTTCCAAGATATACCACAGGTAAGCTGATGGTCATCCAGACTGCTGTGTGTGGCATATTTGTGCGTCTCTGCACATGCATGCATCCTGTCTAGAATTACTTCTCTAGCTTACACCTAACTATATACAGGGATGGGCACTGCCTCTCCTGTGACAACGAAAAGGATAAAGTGGATACCAGAAAATAATGAATGAATTTAGGCTAAAGTGTACATGGGGGGAAGCACTAAACTTCCTGTGGTGACAGTATAACAACATAACCACATACATTTCCAAATATAATATCTACAGAGAAGTCTCTGAAAATTTCCCACTTCACACTGTTTATGACAGCTTGACTTACTTTTGGGACACTCATGGTACTGCATGAACCTTCTACAAATAAAATACCCTTCTGACCTGGGGAAAAAAGCATCTGCCCTGCTACACAGATGTCCCTTGGGTTAAAACCCAACTCATACATGAAAAAACTTTTTTATATCCACTGATCATAATGGAATATACTACAAATACTAGAAACAAATGGGTGAAAACTGCTACAGATATCTTTGTTCAAGGTAGTTATCCTCAAGAGTTCCTCAAAGGCATTTAGTCAGACCTCTGATAAGCTAACATTAATTCACATTACTTCCTCAGATAAAGCACAGCACAGTTGTGTGAACTTACCATACCAACCGACCCTCAGATAACAGATATCTGCTACAGGCTGCAGTTAGTCCTAATGTTTAGTTATTCCCTTCAATGCCTCAACTACAAAGGCCCAAATCAAAGCAGTCGGTTTCTCCCAAAGGCTTTTGCAGCAGTTCTGTACTGTACCAGGTTTATATCATGGTTAAGCAATGTATGTATATCTAACTTTTCCTGAGAGTATGCAATCTTGGAAAAAGTTACAGTAAGGGAGTTTAGTGGGCAAAGCAACCTGCATAAGGTTATAGAGGCTTGCCTCCATCCTGCTTCCTCCAGAGCAACCGCTTTTTCCATGAAGGCATTAAACAATATAATTACAAAGGTGAGTTATGCCTGCATAGTACACAACACAATCACTACTTTTGTTGCCTCCTTCGCATTAAGTGCATTCAGAATTCTCAGAATGCAGCTGATTAGACTGTATAATGAGCTCTTAGTCACATGTATAGAAAATATATCAAAACTATAAAGAAAAATATTAAATTAATATTAACTAAACTAAACTAAAACTCTGAAAAAAAAACATTAAAAAGACAATGATAAAGATCAAGAATTAATAGCACATATAATACTGCAGCTTCCAATCAGTGTGTGTGTGTGTGTGTGTGTGTGTGTGTGTGTGTGTGTGTGTGTGTGTGTATATTGAGTCTATAAAACCATATAAAACGAGGTACAGAGAGAGAGGATGTCAAACTAACCAATAACAGGCATCTATGCCATTCAGAGATGTACTATTACGGAGACTTCTTTATAACGCCGTACTTGCCATACTGCCCATCTTCATAATAAACTTCATAATAGAGGTCTGCTAGTAGGCAGTAACATTTCTAAAGACTGGACAGTAGAGAAAGTAGTGTATCTGGTCATCTTCAAAAAACGCAAGGGTGGAACTAAGGAAACATATCTTACTGCAAAGGCAAAAACAGTTTTTGCTCTGGACTGACAATCCAACTCAATGTTTTGTAAAGGCATGCAATAAATATCAGCTCATAGGTAAGTGACTTGAAACATTCTTATAAAAAGGCTGCAGCTGCCCTATCTGAGTGAGCCATAACCACTCCATTCAAGGTTTTGTTGCACCTACAACAAAAAGCAATGCAACTACCTTGCCATTACAAAAGTACCTTGGTCTGACTTGTCTAGTTTTCATAAAACAAAAAAACTATTCAGTTTGATGCCTTTAGTGTACAATACCAACATCATTTATAAGCACTAATGTGTGAGATGAATCTTCTCACCTGTATTTTCAGACTCTGAGGGAAAAGGGACTGGGAGGTGAACATTCTAGCATAAAGGAAGGATTTGTTTTCAAAGGTACTCTCTGTCTTAATGGAAAACTATAAAACCAAAAGATTGTAGTTCCCAGTCGCCAAGGATGATATAAAAATTCTTTATTCCAACAATGAAAGGTAAGCGCTTTTGTCTACCCATATAGACTTCATCAGACTTTGGTTTTATAGTCAATTCAGGTCTTTTGCTGTGTTTAATGGAAAACTATGCAAGTTTCTTTATATATCAAATCCTGAAATGTAGACATCATTCAGGCTGAAATAACATCAGTTGCTGAACTCTCTACACATCACAAAGGCAACACTTTTAATCACATTTGGAAGGTTTGAAAACCAATCTCCTAAGATAAAACCCCAAGATGTAAAATGAGACTCGAGAACAGGTTTACATTTCTCCTTTCCTTAAGTTATTCAAGTGTTTTGCATCTTCTGAAAACTCTGTAGCTGAATTATAAGAATATTAAACGTGACTTAATTAGGATGTCAACTTATGTTATGTTTTTATGTTAAAAAAACCTCCAACTATTCTCTGTCATATTGCCTACTTAGAGGCGATCTCTGCTTGACTTACAAAGCCATGTCTGACCCAGCTCTGTTAGAAATGCTACATCTAAAGAAATCCTAATCCCTCCGCACCACATGCTTCAGAGACCTCAACCTCATTACCATAATCAACAGAACATGCTGGAGGGACCGGTTCATAACCCAGAGACTGCTCATGCTATGGAACAGACTTCCCATACATGTCAAGCAGAGCATCTCACTGGCCCTCTTCAACAGAAATCTTGAAGAGTGGATGGGAAATAGAAAATTCACCCCAGGGATCAATCCAGTGACTTTACTCGACAGAGGCACTGGGAACTAAGGTCAGGTGGAATGATGCCAGGGTAATCCTATGGGCTAGGCTTGTAAAGGCTCCAGGGCCATTAGCCAAGTACACCTATGTGGATAGGGTCTATATTATAACAACGAATGATCAAATGATCGAACGTTGTTATATCGAAGTCAAAAGTTTGAATTCACAACACATCGAACTAACAGAACAGCAATTTTTTCCCACACCCCCGACGTGGAGGGCTGTGCCTCCCAGACCTCCCCCTACTTAAATATACCAACTCCGAGATCGCACTACAGTGCCGAAAACGGCAAAGAGACGGAAAGCAGCCAAGCGACTTCTTTCCCATGGAAAGAATTTGCTTATATGCTGCTTCGTCATTTTGCATTTTCGACATTTGAAGTTCGACCAAGATGCATTCGACAAAATGCGTCTTCGGTCTTCTGATAGGAACCCTGTGGATAGTGGTCAGGATAGAAACAAAGCATGAAAAAATAGGTTACCTATGCAGAGATGCAAACAACTATGTCTTACTGGTTATCTACTAATGTGTTGTCACCATTAAACATGCATGGCACCATTTCCATCCATGAGACAGTATAATCCGAGAATAGAAAGATGTAAGAGTTTTGCCAGAGTATCCAGAAGAGAAAATTAATGTAAATGTGACTTGAAGCATCTCTTACCACAGTAACCTTAAACAACTTACCACATTTCCACAGAAATGGATGGTGCTGAAGAAACCAATAAACACGTATAAAGCATCACGAACCAAGTTGGATGTAGTCAAACAGTTTAATAAACGGATCCAATACTTAACGCTTAGCACATACAATCACGTTTTCATCTTCAACTTCGTCAGAATGAATTAAGAAGTCACAAACTTCACAAAATATATACTCTAGTAAATTAAACCAATTAGGAGTATAACCAATAAGCTAAAAGATATCATTATTGGATTAAAAACAATTAAAAAGTTTGAGCATTTACTTGTAAGTGTCTCTATTATCATTTATTAACAATGAATTGAGTTGTTGACGAAGTTGAAGATGAAAACGTGATTGTATGTGCTAAGCGTTAAGTATTGGATCCGTTTATTAAACTGTTTGACTACATCCAACTTGGTTCGTGGTGCTTTCTACGTGTTTATAACTTACCACATTTGCATTTGTCAGACAGTACAATTTTTCTGCTATTAGAATGGTGTACAATATTTAAATGAAAAAAAACTGGATGAAATCTAATAGAAAAACATCCCCAAAAATAAAATTATCGACAATATTATGATTACCTTGTACAGGGAACAGGAAAAAGTCTCTCCTATGTTTACTAAATTAGCAAATTATTGAGGTGATAACTTAATAAATTGTAGGAACTAAAAAGTGCTTGTGGTTGATTAAATCTCTGCAGTTTTATGATATGCATTTTCATACAAGAAAAAAACAGCATCTTTACATTTCTAAATTGCATAAGTATGTTTTAAAAATAAGGGGTGATGTATCAATAGTCAGAAATTATAATGGAAATGTCCAATGAAATAATGTAGCTGCCCTGAAGTTACTCTTGAGATACAACAGAATAAGCTTTCATAAACAGGGAGGAAATTAAGGTATAATCCTCACTAATGAATCTTGATTGTGAATGTGACACCCCCTGCATTGGCCCAGTATTCAAGGAGCCTCAATCCTCACCACTTGCAACAGTGAGGAATGTACACAATGGAGGATGGCAAGTACACACACAGTAAAGTACAAATTCCCTTAAGAACACACATAGGTCACAGTCAGTATGGGGGCTGGTTTCTCCCTCTTTCTCCACTTCCCCAATAAGACTCCCCACTGGCACAGCTATAGCATTAAGATCTCAGCTGAGGGGTCAAGCGGACCTCCAGCACCCTCGCTGTCCAACCAGTGCTTCTTGTCCCTGCCCAAGTAGCTGACACACACACACTTTGAGATTCGATTTACATACAAACACACAGACACTCCTGGGGAAGGCTGGCACAGGTTTACTACCTATGCCCCCTTCTGCCCAGACTATAAGGTAGTTATCACTGCCACCAACCTCTCTTTATCAGCTACTTAAGGCCCTAACAAAGGGTGACCAATCCTACTGTGTAATGTTACTATTATCCAAATGGTAAATGTAACCAAGCGCAAGGCTATTTATAAGTGGCCTTTACAGTGTCACTAAATACATATGCAAGTACTCTAAGAGCTTAAATATGTCTCACAAAGATAGGTTTAAATATATTTAATAATAAATAACAAGCCAATAATCAACACAGTTACTTCAGAGTTCAGAATCACAGGAAATATTTTAAAACAACATTGCAGCACAGTCTCAAATAAATACAGAAGACATCTAAACTAATCTTTACTATATTCCTATCTATATCTAAGAGATACTATGCCCTAAATGACTTACTTACAGAGCAAATCACAGGCAGAAGTGCTGAATGGATGTTTCTAGGTCCAAGACAAGATACAAAATGTAGACAGTCTCGCTCTGAGAGAGTTCTTAAATTACTATCAAACATTACTACTGGATCAGTTTGGATGCCATCACTCTTTGCCACCTGCCTTCAGATCCCAGGCTAGACACTAATAGAATTTTAACATCTGTGTGTAAGAAGCACATACCTCTCAGAAGTGCAACTTCTAGGAAGTCACACAGCAATAAAACACTTTACATTTTAAACATAGTAAATACTTCTCTCCCAAGACAATAGAAAAATATTCTAGCTCTAGACACCCTGTCTTTTTGCTGCATTGAAACTAACTTTTATAGCACATTGTAAAGCACTTAATTTCAACTTATTTTCTTGAAGTTTTATACGTTAATATTATATGTTCCAGCAGGGTATGCTGTGGTTACATTCTTGAAGCTCAGTACATAACGTACAGTTCTGTATAAATCATATCAATATTCACAAATGACATAGAATTATTTACAAAATTCCAGATAGCGGGGCTGGCAGTGTCACAGTGAACTCAAGATTTCTAAAATACCAATGAATGTCATCAGTGGTGGGCTGGCATTTAGCATCACAAGAAGGACCGATCTGATCACAAGAGCTTTTATCAAACAGTGCACAGAACAGGCTACATGGAGGAGTGTATGTTGCCCTGAAAGAGAAAGGTTTTCCTAAAAAAATAAATTTAGAGTAACATGGAGAAAATTATTTTTTTACAAGACTGTTATGAATTTGATTTTTCTAGAATGAATGTGAAACTGAAACTGCTGACTCAGTGCAGGATCTGATACATCAATGCAATGACACACATATCCTACCCCAACTCTCAAATGTAGCTATTTTTGCAGAATGCACAAATGTTGGCCTCATATTTTTGGTCTGTTTTTCTTAAAATTGTGGTTTTCTGGCAAATCATTAAAGATTGAAGTTAGAAAATAATGCCAGACATTTGATTTTCAGACTTAATATCCTTCAGAAAATTCATGCTAATACAAAACCTGTTCTATCAACGTTCTAAGTTTGTAACAGCAATATTTCCACTTTTATGTATGTCTTTGTCCAGATTTCTTACTCTAAGAGGTTGAAAGGTATGATCCTACGTACCCTTCGAGATGAATATTTGTAGAATGTTTATTACATGTTTTAAATATCACACAACTGTTACTAATAATTGTTCCTAATTTAATTTCTTTAATTTCTATTATCAAATGCTTTTCCTATTTGCAGAATGTTTTGTACTTGCTTTTACAATATGCTTTAACATGTTCAACACTGCTTGTTCTCTGCTACATGTTCAACACCTGCATGTTTTATGTGTTGCAAGCCAAGCATGAAACAAACCCTTTTGGATCACTGTTCTACACTAGTTTGCAAGTTTAAATAAATATATATGTAAATGTAAAAGTGAATAAAAAGATAGGTAAAATGAAAGCAAGTTAAAGGAGGAGATTCATGGCAACAGATACATTTAAAAAATTTATTTCTCAGAAAAAACTCAGAGCATTACCACTGAGAAACTCAGTGAACATAGAAGTAGAACATAGTGGTATGAATACCTTTTAAGTCCTAAAATGTCTTACAGACCCTCTAATTGTAGGATTAACATTCTGAAATCTTAATCAGAAAAATATGTAAAAGGACAGTTTCCCTCACTGCTGTAAACGAGTTCTGTGAACGGTTTTCTAACCTAGTGTAACAAGCTAAGAGTGTAAGCAAACACAACTGATGCAAAAACTGGCAAAAGTGGACTTAGAATGTATTCTGTAACATAATCTTAATGTTTAAACTACATTTAAGTCACATAATACACAGACAAAAACATTTACACAGAATGATATGCACAGGAACCTTCCATCTAAGTGTAACACAGTGAAAACAGTAGAAAATGATGGAAAAGCAATTTTCCAGTACAATGTGGAAAGACTGCCTAAGCTATTTCTTAAAGTGACACAGTTTTCAGAAAATGACTCCCCTGGAAATCTGCCTTCTTCACACATGTTACTGATTTAAAATGAATGAACTACTGAGCTTAAGAACTGCATGAAACAAATTTAAAAAGCCATATATAGCAGTGCATAGCCTAGCATGACCTCAGGATGTTTTGACATATTAATTGGCCTTTTAAATTTGTTTCATATATTTTACAAGCTCACTGGATCTTTGTTTTAAATGGTTAATATTTTAAATAGGTTAACTGAAGTTATGACATCAAGGAACCCTATATGTAAGGAGCTGTTCATTTGATCTTTTCTTTATTCTGAATAAGTATTAATGTAACTCAAACTGAAACTACTCAAATAAGTGTTTTGTTGTTTTTCTTCCCAAGTCTGATTTTTTTAAATAGCAGATCAACACACCTCCCACAGTTTCAGTTGTCTTTGATGTTACACAACATTTAGCACTTTTATCTCTATTTTCGCCAGGCTTTTTCCTTTGATAGTGATTTAATTATATTGCTTTTGAACTTCACAAAGTAATAGATTTAGAAGTATGCAAATTATTTCTGTCTGGAGTATTACAGTCAAGGTTGATTCGGATAGGATAAGAATGCTGTACCTCTAACAGTATATATCTGTCCATCCAGTTTCATGCAAAGCAGACTAAGTTTTTGTTTACTATACTATTTAGTTATGGAAGTTGTGAGGCACAGGCGTAGAACATTTTGTTGGCTTGACAGAATATTTGTTTTATGTTTACTGCTACAGTCATTCCTATGGCTGTGCAACCACTGTGAAGTTTTTACAAAGCAAATGCATCAAACATCTACTCTAACTGCCAACTCCCTGACCAATATCTATAGCCTTTCCCTTACAAATGGAACATCCCTCACACCTTTTAAACATGGTATCATAATCCCCTTACCTAAAATTTCCTCCCCTTTGGAATGCAATGATTACAGGCCAATTTTGCACCTCTGCTCCTGTTTAAGAAACTGCTATATAAACATTTTAACCACATACATACTTACAGTCTTCATATAGGACTAAAAACATGGCTTCCATAATGCTTTCAGCATGACTACTCTGAACACTGTCACCAATAAAATTTATGGTAACATGGAATGAAGGATTCATTACAAAAAGACTCTACTGATGAGACTATGGGTTCCACAACTGTGTAATCCTCTTACTAAACTACATAAACTCTATTTTGGATAATATACTACACAGTTGCTCAGAAGTTATTTTGAGTACAGAACCTTCCAGGAATACGGCAATAATTTTTATTTAGTGACCAGTACCTTGAATGTGTGTGTGTGTGTGTGTGTGTGTGTGTGTGTGTGTGTGTGTGTGTGTGTGTGTATGTGGGGGGTGGGGGTAGTGGCAAGGGCCAATCCTAGTAGCACTGCTTTTCTTCTTGTTCACTAATGACCAAACCGATGAACTTTCTCAGTTAGATGCAGGTACACCACTGATATATTATTCCTGGAATCCAATAAAATCTATTCCTGACCACAGCAAACTTTAAAAGCAAACTTCTTTACTGCCTGCAACTAGACTCAGAACAACACACTAATAATTAACCCCAACATATCTAGTGTCATGTTGTTTGGTACTTCTCAAAAGCTAGCACAACCTCTATTTATTACACTAAAGGGCAACCATAATTTAATTCCAAATGTTCTCCATCAAAAATATCTTGGAGTTCTATTGGACTCAACCTTATATTTTTACCTTACACTCAGATGCACTGGGAACTAACATTGGGTGGCACAATGCCAGGGCACTTCTATGGGCTAGGCTTGTAAAGGCTCCAGGGCCATTAGCCTAGTACATACCTATGAACCTAAAACAGTCAGCTAGACACCTGCATGACTGAAACTTTTCTTTAGATTAGATAACCTCCTGTCACCAGCTGCATGACAATCCATTTCTAGAAACAACCCCATTCCCAATATTGAATATGCTCTTCTCCCCTTATTTCTCCATTCTGGTATAAATAGTCAAACATTCCAAATAGCGAAAAGAAAACTGGTAGGTCTGTCTTGCTCGCAGATTACAGGACCCATCACTGTGACCTACTACAAGGCTTTTTTCTGTTGGCTGCCAGTTCAAAGAATCATAATGACTTTTAGCGTTCTAATTTTTAAAAATATAACACTCAGCCACTGTCCACCATATCTACTTCTTATTTTTAGCTGAAATTTTAGGGAAAGAGTTTTTAAACATCACAGGGCCCATTTCTTTAGTTTTCAACAGCTGTTTCGGAGAAAATTACTCCCAGGACTACAGCATTCACTGACTCCATTGTGGGCCCACACTATGGCAAGTCTTTGCCAAGTTGTCTACTACTGCATGAGCTGCTCGTGTGTGACTCATACCAGGAAACCCATTCCACATATTTGCAACAATGTTCACAATGGTACCACTGTATTCTTTCATCCAAGTACTGTAAGTTTCTTTGCAGAAGCAGAAGGTGCCTGTAAGGTTGATGTTAATCAATGCCATCTCAGTCCTTGGATCTAATCAGTTCTGCAGGACTGGGAAACTGACCACCAATGTTGTTTACCAGGAAATCAAGCTTATTATGGA
>NC_056747.1:627111262-627113762 GCF_019279795.1 Protopterus annectens
GTGGGTTTGGACTAGTAGTTTTATCGGCTGACCTTAGGGATCTCAGGATGATATATGACTTAATAATATTTTTAAGTGATGGGGTATCCTCAGGGGGGTACAAAATTTTGTATTCTACTAAGAGTTGATTGAATTGAATTAAGCTGGGCAGTTCTAGCCACTACAGTTGTTTAAGGTTCTGGCAGTGGTGGGTTCTATAGGTGGAGCCCGTGGCGAATCTGGCAATATGATTGTAGCTATGGGACAGCTTACCTAGTTCGGATTTGTTGAGGTTTGAGAGTACAGGCGAGGCATATAAAAAGGGTAGACAGTAGGTGTGATCGGGCAATTGCAGTCCTAGCCAGTGGGGTTAAAAATGTCTTGCTTCTATACAGTGATACAAGCTTCTTATCGATGGTCTGTATGGTTTTGTTGACCTGTAGGTCAAATTTGAAATTATTGTCTATGATATAACCTAGCAGTTTGGTGTGATCATCTGGGGAAATAGTGGTACCATTGTTAGATGTGACAGAGAATGAAAGTGTGGTAGATCTACTAGTGGGGGAGAAGAGTAGCAGTTTAGTTTTATTCGGGTTCAGAAGTAGGCGTTGGTTGGTGAGCCAGTTCTTGATAGTGTTAAATGTATTTTGGGTTAAGGTCTGCAGTTCGGATGGGGAGGTGGCTGAGCAGATCACAGTGGAATCATCTGCATACTGAACGCAGGTAGCTTTAGGGATAGCAGTGTGAAGGTTGTTGATAAAAACAGAGAAGAGTAGTGGACTTAGTATGGACCCTTGAGGGACACCAAGTGTGAGAGGTAGCTGGCTGGAGAGTTTTCCCCGTCATAGTACCGCCTGTTGTCTACCAGTCAGGTAGGATTGGAACCACTGGATAGCAGGCTTGTTGAGGGAAATAGATTTTAGTGAAAGAATGAGAAGTTCATGGTTGACCATGTCAAAGGCATTTGATAGGTCAAGAAAGGGGGTGGAGGTTAGCCTATTGTCATTCCTGTTTTGGTTTATGGCAGTAGTAAAGGAAAGGAGGGCTGAGGTGGTGCTGTGGTATGACCTGAAACCATGCTGGGAGTTGGACAGTAAGTTATTCTGTGTAAGGTATTGCATTAGTTGAGTGTGTACACATTTCTCCATTATTTTGGCTAGTGGGGAAAGAATGGCAATGGGTCTATAGTTGGATATGTCTTGAAGAGCTACCACCTTTATGGAGTGGGATAACATGAGATATTTTCCAGAGGGAGGGGATAGCATTTTCGGATAAGGTTCTGTTGATAAGGATAGATATGGGATATGCAATGGCATCTGCAGCTATTTGTAGGTACTCTGCAAGGAGGAGGTCAGCAGCAAGGGTGTTAGGTTTTAGTTTTTTTAGAAGTGTTTTGATAAAACTAGAGGATATTGGTTGGAAGCTAAATTTGGGGTGATTACTGGGTAGATTAGACGTGTGGTTTAAGTTAGAGAGGGTTAGCTGATTTGCTAGAGATTGGATTGTTTCAGTGACAAAGTTATTAAAGGCACTAGCTATGGTCTCTGGGGAACTATGGGTGTAGTTAGCCAGGGTTGGGGTGGTGGAATGACCTGGACGAAGTAGTTGATTTATGCCTGCCCAGAACTTCTGAGGGTTGTTATGGTGTTTTTATAGGACATTTTGGTAGAAGCTTTTTTTATCCAGTAAAAAAGATTTTTTGTATCATTCCTGAGTTGTCGATATTTTAAATGGTCAAGTGGGGCTTTAGTTGTTCTCCAGCTGGCCCAGGCTCTGTTTCTAGCCTTGATTTTAGATTTGGTATCTTTTGTGAGCCATGGTGCTGTATTTGATCTAGTTTTTATTGTACATGCTGGAGCATGGGAATCAAGCATACTTAGGAATTTAGTGTTAACATGATCTATGGCCTCCTCTAATGTTAGATTTTTTAGTTTTGACCAGTCAACTGCTTTTAATTCGTTTTGGAATATAGCGGCATCAATGTTTTTCCTGTTTCTAACTGTTTTATATTTGGGCTGGGGAGGGTTTCCTGCCTTATGTTTTATAACATAGGTTAGACAATGGTCGCGGAGGTCATCAGGGACAGTACCAGCTGTGCACAGTTGGGGTTGGTTATTAACTAGGATCCTGTTGGTTGGTTTGTTTATCCTAGCAGGAGAGGTTATGGTCTGTTTAAACCCAGATAAGTTTATATGGGTGGGGAGGGGTCGGAGGAACAGAGGTGCCAGTTGGTGTTAAAGTCACCAAGAACTATGGTTTCTTGGGGAAAGGTATTGGATAACCAGTAAAGGATAACTTCTAGGGTATTTAGGTTGTTGCCTGGCAGAATGTATGCACAGATGATAATCAAGTGTTTGTTTTGGTTAATCTGTAGCTTGGTTATGAGGACTTCCGTGTTATTGAATTGGGGAGGTTGAATGGTGTCTCTATTAATGGTTAGAGTATTTTTGTAAAGGACTGCTATCCCACCTCCTTTCCTTGTAGCATGGTCTAACCAGTGAATATTGTATCCTGGAGGTAG
>NC_056747.1:627121262-627176262 GCF_019279795.1 Protopterus annectens
TCTTGTAAAGAATTGCTTTTACAAGAAAAAAACGACTCAGAAAGACTGGGCTTTTCCTGAATTTGTCAAACTTGTGGGGGGACTGAAAGGCATACACCTCACTTCATGTTATTAATGTTTGGAAGGATGCTAAAAGAAAAAAAAAGGAAGGAAAAAGAAACTAGTAAAACTTTTTTTGTTCTGAATAGTGTTTGTATAAAACATTTCATGATATAAATTTCATATTATATAGTAAAGCATTTTCAGTGTTTGTTGTACGTGATAAAGGTAATAATTAAACAATACTTTTTTTCTTTTTTAGTTTTAAGAAATGTAGGAATTACAATGTAAAAAACAAAAGAAAGGCTAGATAAAAGCATGTACAAGTTACTTGAGGTAATCTTGGGCTTTTGGGATGGGGTATAAAAATGCACGGACTATAATATATGTAAAACGGAGCTGTTTCTATTACTCTTGCATAGGTGAATCTCTGAATTAATGCCCGTGGCTTAATCTAATAACACATTTCTTGTGTAAGCATGTGTTCTATAAAAATAAGAGAATGCTGAGAATGTAATGAAAAGATTTCCCTTAGCAAATAAATGTTCAGTGTGAGTTGAGAAGTCTGCAGCTGAGGGCAGCTGTACATTCTGTCCTTATGTTTCCATGCAGACACGCTGACTACAAGTCCAGACAATAAATCTCTACAGTTGGGAACATTGTTTGCTTAGAGAAATGTAAAATTAAAAGGTGCAAGAACAAGCAGCTTAGTAAAAAATAAAGTCTGAAATTACTGGAAGTGAATAAGAGACAGTAGTTTTCCTGGTACCTAAATACCTCAATGCATTTACTAGAACAGTGTACAATTTAGTTTCATTTAAAATAGTCAGTGCACTTTTTCTTACGGTAAAAGTTAATGTTTTCTGAAAGGATATAGACAGTTTTTCACATCTGGGAGAGGAATTAAGATAGATGAGAACTGACAGCAATTTGTGTAAGTAGGACCACAGGCTATATAGCATGTGCCTCAGCAGAGATAACCTTAATTTTAGGTTAGGTAATGCCTGTGGATGCAGCTATTAATTTGGGACATTTTTCCTAATAAGGAGGGTTAAACCTCACTATTTGAAGATGTACATAGTTGTGTGTGTGTGTTTTTAAATTAATAGGTTATGGATGTATGTGTGTGTTTTTTGTTTGTGGGTATTCATTAAAACAAAAAGCCCTGTAAAATGTGACATAGGTTCAAATGGAGATGGCAAGAAACAACTGTATAAAGGATCAACCTGCCAGGCATTAGTGGGTGCATATAACACAAATGCTGGAAACAGACATTTAAAAAGCTGAGATATATATATAATAGGTGGGTATAACAACTTCTTATTACAATGGCTACACTACCCATATTATTTTGGAATGTGATTGGTCTCACAGGTATTGATAAAAAGGTAAGAGTGTTTAATTATATTAAGAAATGTAGACTGCAAATAGCAATTCTACAGGAGACACATTTGGAAAGAAATAACCTTATGAATTTGAGAAAGAAAGGATTTCAGGATGGATATTCAGCAGAACATCAGGGACAAAGGAAAATGAGGGTACTTATACTAACTGCTAGAAAAGATTCAATAGTGATAGAGGAGGAAAAAAAGACAATAATGGTAGACTTGTTCATAGGTTAGTACTAGGCTATCAGCCCTAGGGTCTATACAAGCCTAGCCATAACAATTCCCTGGATATTTCTTCTCACAATATTTACTTCCCTGGACCCCTGTCTAGCAGGGTGACTGACAGGAACATCTCCCATCCAATGTGGTAGGAAGGATGATTGTGCTGGCATGTATTTTGGCATATATTTATATTCCACTTAAAACTGCGATTATGGAGCTTAAGAAATTTTTGGGAGAAAAAGTCATCTTTCAGCATGGAATATTATTTATAGGTGGGGAATGAAACTTGATTTGAAAGAGTGAGGATGTATGTGGGTGATCTAGAAGGAAAAATATAACAAAAGAGGGTACATTTCTGAAGAAATGTATGAAAATATTTGGTATGGAAGATGTGAATTCAGTAGCAGGAACTCAGAGAATTTACACATTACTCCCCAAGGTACAATAAATTGGCTAGACTAGAAAAAATATATATTTCACAGGAATATGTACATTTAATTGAAAGCTTCAACACACATCCAATAACTATTTCACATCATGCACCAATAACCAAGACAAAAATGCAGGGTAATGAACTAAAAGTGAGACACTGGCACTTCCCCACATATCTGTTAAAAAGACAGGAATTTAAGGAATGAGTAGTGGAAATTATTCAATGGTTATTTGGGAAGACAGTATTTTTTCAGAAGTTCTTGCTAGTGAGTGGGATAAATTGAAATGGTTTAAAAATAGGATAGAAATAAAAGAAAAAGAGATATGGTTAAGAAGTAACAATAATTATTTAGAGGGGCTGATAAATGTTAAAAGTATTACAGAATAAGGGGAATCTCAAAGAACAAGAGGCGCAACAGCAGAGTGCCAAAGAGAAAGTAAGGGAGTATCTGGACAATATGCGTAAGTTTAGAAAGACTGCTGTGAAGCAACTGCTTTTTGATAACTCCAGAAAACAAAAACTTTTAGCACAACAACTTAGGCAAGAGAAAGCAGAAAGGGTCATTACCAAACTTAGGGAGCCTATTACAAGAAAAATTACCAAACATCCTTTGAAGGTATTAGAAACTTTTCAGAAATTTTATGAAAATTTGTATAAAGCAGAGAAATGTGGATATCAAGTAAGAATACAAATGGAAATATTTATGGAAGACTTGCGTATGCCAAGGTTAAAGGTAGAAGAAGCTCAACAATTAACAGTTAAGACAGGAGGAGATGAGATAAAAAGGTGTAGTATAAACAATCTGCAAGAAAATTTCCAGGAATAGATGGTATTCCTGTGGATGTCTGGAAGCGAGGAGGGAAGAAAGGGATAAAGACATGGAAAGTTTTGTTTAACAGTATTTTAAAAGGAAGGGAAACACCAACATCCTGGAAGAAAGCTGTGGTGGCTATAATGCCTAAAGACAGTAAAGACCCATCACATTCATCAGATCCAGCTCTATATAGGCCCATTTCAATGTTAAACCATGATTATAATATGTTTATGTCCTCAATAGCTTAAAGAATGGCAAATATGTTACCAAAATTGATAGATATGAATCAATGTGGTTTTGTGCAGGAGAGGCAAACATTTGGCAACGTTAATAAAACAATGACAATCCTTAGGGAAGCAGAATGTAAGAAAATACCTCTGTTGTTGGCAGGTCTTGTTGCAGACAAAGCATTCAACAGAGTAAGCTGGGATTATAAGAGCAAGTCAGTGGAAGCATTTGCATTCCCTAATACAATAACAAGGTTAATTAGGAGGACATATGAGGGAACAGAGGCAAAAATTTAAGTGGAAGGACTCCTATTTTATAAGTTGTAACCAAAAAGAGGAAACGGGTAGAGGTGTCCTCATTCCCCTATGTTATTTCTTTTATATTTAGAGCCACTGTCAAATAAAATAAGGGACTCAGAAATTCAAGAATATACCTAGTATGGTAATCAAGAAAAGTTGGCTTTATTTGCATACAGTATTATTTTGAACCTAATAAAACCTGAAAAGAACATCTCAGTGTTGTGGAACATTCTGACATAGTTTCAAGTCTTTTCATGATATAAAATGAATGAAGACAAAACAAAGCCTATAGCTGTAAAGTATGTAGCCCTACATGAATTGGATCATCAATATCCATATTTATGAGGACACGATAAAATGAAGTATTTAGAAGTATGGATTAAAAAGGATTATGTTATGGCAGCTGAGGATATGTGGGAAGAGACTAAAGAAAGATGATACAAAAACTGAGAAAATGGAAGCTCTTGTTTTGTATATGGATAGCAAGACACAAGCAGTGAAACTGTTTAGGTCCCTTTAGTATTATACTCAGGTCAGGCACGTTTTTATCAACCAGAATAAAAGTTGTAGACAGTAATTAATAAAGAGTTAAAGAATTTTATCTGGGAGGAGATAAGGGCAAGGGTCAAGTGGGATAAGTTGATACTTCCAAAAGAACAAGGTGGTATAGAATTGCCTGATTTGAAGGGATATTTTACAACAACATAGTAAAGACTCATACATACTGTAATACAAACAGAAAGCTATAATTCAAAGTGGAAAGAGATGATGATGAAGTGGGGGGGACTTCAAGAAAAAAAAGGAAAGCATGGGATTTCAGAGGCAGATCCCTAAAGAGTCATTTTAAGCTTAGCCATTTTCAACCCAATGCAATGCCATAGAAGTGCTAGTGAATATGCAAGATTGCATTTTGCAATGACTGCCCATGTCCAGGAGGTTTGTGGGCACTATCCCTGGTAAGAATTTACAGTGTCCCATCCACTTGTCCAGGTTCCTCTTGAACAATGTCATACAGATGCTCCGTTTCACATGAATTGGTAGCCTGTTCCCTATTCATACAGAATATTATATTCATAAAGTAGCAGAAAATATTCTAAGAACAAAACCAACATGAGACCGGAGAAAGGAGATTTTCTTGAGAGGGATGACTGCAGTTAAGAATAAAGAGAATAGACAAGAGAGGGCTGAAATTTACTGGAAAAAATGGCAAAAGAAGCAAGGTATTGGGAGCAAATAACTACAGAGGGAAAAGCAACACAATGGGAAGAGGCCAGGAAGATATTTGAACTGCAGACTAGAGACTGCCTTCCATCTCAGGGAGTGATATCAGAGTACTGGCAAACAGAAAAGAACAGGGGAATACTAAGTGAAAGATCTGCTCAGGTAGAGTTTTTAGATGAATACAGAATAGAAGCTGCTGTTAAAAAAGGGATAATTAGTAGGCCATATAAAATAGTGCACAATAATGACAGAAATCAATTAGAGGTGGTTAGAAAAGACTGAGCAGAGAATCTGGATAAGCAATTCACAAGGAAATAATGAGAGGACATATGTATGGCACCCAAACATAAAAAAAGTCTGGAAGATTTAGGATTTTTGCTTGGAAGTGTTTGCATAGGTATTTTTATATTCCAAGCAAATGACAAAGAGTTTTTTCCTCTGGTAGATGGCAAATGATGGAGGTGTGAAGGGGAAGAAAGAGGTAACGGACATGTTTTGTAAGTGTAATGAGTTGGCAGACTTTAAAAATTCCTTGCAGAGAACTCTGTCAGAAATATTGGGTAAGCAAATAGGTGTAACTAAGGAAATTATTTTTGAGCTGGGATACTGTATCTGAATTGCCTAGACACACTAAAGCCTTGTTGAGTTTAATTCTGATGGCTGTCAAAAAGCAATTACTAGAAAACATAACTCAAGGCCTAAACCACATGCATTTGTGATATTGAATATTTTGACAAAACAACTGGAAATGTGATCTTTACAAAAGGGTAGGAGCAAATTATATAGAAAACTGGAAACTGTGGGAACAATACATGCAGAAATAATATTTTGGAGGAGTAAGGTTTAAGGGAAGGCAGGAATTGATAAATGTATGTAATATTGGACTAATGCTAATTATACAAAAGAATAATTGTGATATATAGCATTTGCAACTGGGAATATGTTAATATGGCTTGTTTTCTTTTACATAAATGAATGTTTTCCTTTGTCTTAAGTTATAATTTGATAAAGGTGATAAAAATAAAAGACTATCAAAAAAAAAGAAGGGGTTACTCCTCAGGCTGACCCAAACCTTGAGGAAGACCATATTGGGTTTCTTGCACAGGAAATTTTGAACCTCAAAAATCCTTCTGGTTGACATAGATACCAGAAAAGGGGGTTTGCAGATGGTAGCTGAAGTGGAGAAGTGCTATGCTCAAGGGAATCTAGTGACCGCTATTGCAACACAAACTTCAGGTCACAAGGATGTAGGATCTGTTTCATTGGTGGTTTAATGTGGTGGACTCCCTCCAGAAATGGTTTAAAATGTAAAGGCAGATGGTATATCAGTAGGCATGCATAAATGGCTAAAACCCACTCTTTGATGGAGGTATACGAGAGGCTTTTGGTTAGTGCCTCAGCTAGGTCAAATGAGATATTTGCCTTTGGACAGCATTTGATGTGAGACTCTGCTTTGCACCATTTGAAAAACTTCTTTTTTTTTAATTAGGTATGATTTCCTTGTACAAGGCCTTCTCACCTCTTGTAAGATATGGAGCACCTTATGCACGAGGCTACAGGCTGGAAGAATCCATGCTGTACGTCTCTGGGTTCTTATATTAAGCCCAACCATCATACTTCATATTTTATTAATAGTGTGCTGTGCTGGGCTAAAAAACAAGGGTCCTATCAGACCATCAGAATTAGTGGGAAAAACAGGCTTATAGTGGTTCCTATCACACCATCAGAATTAATGTGAAAAAAATCCCAGGCTTATCTGGAACAGAATGGAGCAACTACAGTAAGGTAAGTTTCATCCATACTGATCTTTTCTTCTGCAGTAATCCTGGAATGAGGGGTAGGGGAGGGAATACATAAAGCAAATCCCTATTCCGTATCATGCTGAAAGCATGCATAGAACATGCCTTAGGACAGAAAAACATGGAAGAGAAGGTGGGGAGCTGGTTGTTCTCAGTGATGAAAAGGTCTGCTAATGGACTCCCTAGGGTTTAACAAGATGCTTCAAAAGATTCAGAGGTCCAGCTTCCACTCTTTGTTGTTGACTAAGTACCTGCTCAACATACACATTCAGCCCTAAGGGAATGTAGATGACCTGCAGGTAATGCCAACAGTGGTGGCTGTTTTACATGCTAGCATCACAATTCTGCACAGCTGGTACAAGCAAGTGCCTTTCTGCCCATTATGCACCACATCATCATGGTGATGTCCATAATAATCATCAGGTTGCATGGGTTTGGCTTGCATTATGAGGGCTAATAATAGAGCCATCATTTCCTCCACATGTGTGTTTGTTCCCAGTGCCCTGCCCCAGAAGCTTATGACTTTCTGGTAAGCCAGATAAGTTCTCTATAACAAGTCCATGCTGCCCACTAGAGTAAGGGGTAATATTGGGCATTTGTGTCTGGAGTCCACTGGGGCTGCCTACAACAAGAAATGAGGACAGGACTTCAGGACTGGCAGTGGATAGTTCTGCTGTAGCAAGAAATCCTCAGTTACCACTGAATCTTTGTTCATGCCACCAAGGTGGAGGACCATAAGAAGGATGTTGGCAAGTGACAAAGGACCCTCAGTACCTCCTTGGTCTGCTGGCCCTTCATTTCTAAGTTGAGAAAGGAGAACTTAAGCATCACAGATTTGTATTTGGGAAGGAATGGGTGGGTTTTGCATGTGTTAAATAAAATAATCTTCATCTGGGCTTGGGGATATTGAGTGTTAACTCCAGTTTAATGAGCGTGGAAATTATGACTGCTATTGGCTCCTGTATCTCTAGCAGTGAGGAGACCTGGATGAGGCAATCATCTCGGTATGGGTAAATGTAAATCTTTTTTAAGATGGCTGAGTGCCAGGGATGGGCATCTGGTAAAAACTCTGGGAGTGGTAGGAACTCAAAAGAGAAGGGAAGTTAACTGAAAGTGACTGTTTCTCAGTATTAATTTGAGAAAGCATGTGTGATCTAGACAGAACTGGGTATGTAGATAAGCATCCTTCAGGTCTAGAGTGAACAGCAGTTGCATTTACCAAACAAAGGAACAAGTCCTTGCAGCATCAGCATTTTGAATTTCCTGACATCTATGAATTTTAGTCTTGACAGGTCCAGAATCAGCTTCTACAGATCATCCTTTTGTACATGGCGCAACTCAGAGTAAAACACCTTCTCATTCTTTCCTGATTTTCCAGGTCTCCTTCCACTGATCTTCAAGCTATAAACTACCTATTTTCAGTGCAAAGTAGATCTAGCCTTTGGGAATGGCGGGCATCCTTATGAAGGGCAGCCTGTACAGAAATTCTGTGTGAGGTAACACTGAGGAACTAAATTTTGTATCCACTGGATGATGACATCTGGAACCAGACATCCTTGAAAAAAGCCAGTCTGCAGCCCTACTGAGGGGAGGAAGGAGATTGAGGAGGGAGTAATCAGGACCATCCAGGGGGTTTTCTTGAGAGGTGAGGATTCTTCTCCATTCTCCTTAGCATGGTGCTTCCTGTGACCTCTACTGCCATGCAAGGCTTGCTTCTTCTCAAAGGCCCTGTTTTGCCTGTACTGGTTGGCACTCATTTGCGTAACATACAATGGACAGGATTTATCTCGGTAATTCGTGTAGTATTTGGAAATCAGTAGGCTGCTTGCCCATGGTTTTTCCTTGCTCTTCCAGCCTTTAAAAACAAACTGTGCAAATGGACTAAACAGGAAGTTTTTCTTAAGTGGAATATCTAAGGGTTTGCTCATAATATCCTTCAGCAAAGGCTGAAGCATGATTCATGCAAATCTCCTCAGCACCATCTTGGAAGCTGCTGCCCTGCTGCAGGCAGCCACTAAGTCTTAGCCATATTTGACAGCATGCCTACCCACCCTAAAGGCATGTAATTGCTTTTTCTAAATTTCTGAAATTAATTTGAAATACCCCACCAATTTATTTTTTCTTAAATACTTACCACCAAATATATGTGCATACTCCATTTACCTCTGTATAATTTAAGTACTTTACTGTAGAGCTGTTCTCCCCAGGCCTCCACTGAGAAATGACACACTGAGAAAAGATGGCTATCCCAGCTAACAAGTGAAAGGAAATAAACAAAAACTTTTCACACAAGATGCCCAGGATCCTGTTCTCTATCTACTTAAGGACATTGCTTTGTTACTTTAAAATTTGTATAGCAATTAATTACTTAAAACACTAATGTTTCAAAGATATACAATCACCTTCTGAACCTTTAGGGTTTCTGCTCTCCTTGTCATTTGGTAGCATATGTATTTCTGATGATAACTTGAACCCTTTGTTGTTTCTAATAAAACTACTGCACGGTCCACTATATTTTTGCAAATATACTTAAACCCCTCCTGACCACTAAAGTAAGGGTTGAGAAATGCTGATTCACATTTTAAGTGCTCCCTCATTAAGTTAAGTGAGTCTCTTAAAGAAACATCCTCTGGAGGGGAACCTGACAAGATAGTCTATTAGTAATCAGTACTACATCTCAGGGGAAAGTAATCTGCAAAGAGTATGTCAAATTCTTTCCTTTGCCATCAGATTCCAAAGAGTAGGAAGGGAAGAATTCTTTCTTCTCTTAGATGAGAAGGAAATACCAGACAAATATAACTTCAGTGGTTGGAGATCAGTCCCTGCCAGGCTGCAACATATTCTTCTGTGAATAACTTATAATCAAAATGTAAGGATAGCAGTGGAGGGGTATGGACATTTTTGGTACTGACTTGAGGCCCACCTCCTATAAGAAAGGTGCTATTCTAGACACTCAAGCTACTGCAAACATATCAAATAATCTTTTAAGAGTGTTATTGATAAGGACAGCAGGGACATTCCCCCTTTCTTGTAATTCTGGAGGTGCTAGCATCACCCTGGGAGTGTTGTCATCCTTCGTAGGTATTGTCAAACCAGTGTCTGATCCAAACATCAACGCAGTCTCTTAAGAGGTCTGTGTAGTTGCAGCAGCAGTAAAAGGCAAGAACCAAATATCTGCTTACAAATGAGTGAGAGACAGAAGGAAGTCCTTTCTAAATTTTCATCAGGCTGGGGAAGTGCAAGGCTGAATCTCACCACAATCAGCAGACACGTGTTTCAACGAGGCTGATGAGATCACTACAGCCTCATAGGCTTTGCTCCAGCCTCCTCAATTTTGTAACTTCTGAGGTTGTGCCATTTTCCTACTTTTTATTTGGAAACCTTAAGTGGGCAGCTCACCTAACAAAGGGCCTGCCTGCCATAAAGTATCTTAACTTCTGATTTAGGTAAGCTTTTAAGTTTTTTGCCCTATGGTGCAAGGTTTTCTTTCTAAATGTTGCATGTATTTGCAGGAAGTAAGAACGGTCTTCTCCCATGCAAAACAGGTGCTGAAAATTGTAGGCATCGAGCAGAATCTGCCTCCTACAAGCACATTTATTTCAGTGTTTTTCCAGGGGTATCATGGCCTTTAAGAAAGGTACCCAATTGCAATCCAGTTGATTTTAGTCAAATTGGACAATGAATAGCATAAAGAATATTTAGATTAATATAAAGTAGAACGAATTTGCCAAGAAGGATGACTGTAAGTAGAATTATAGAAATTACTGGAGAAAACTGGCAAAAGAACCAAGGTACTGGAAGCAAATGACCACACAAAGAAAGGTTAAGAGCCAAATAAGGCCAAGCGTAAGTTTGGACTGCAGATTAGAGACTGCCTTCCCTACCAGGGACTGATATCAGAGTACAGACAAACAAACAGGGATAGGAAAGTGCAAACTAAAATACCACCAGCTCTGTTAGACTCTTTATTCGAGTCTAAAACAGAAGCTGCAGTTAACAAGGGGATAATTACTAGGGGATATAAATATTGCATGACAATTACAAGAGTCAATCACAGCAGACTAGAAATGATTGGGAAGCAAGACCAGAAAGTCAGTTTACAAAGGAACAATGAGAGGACATATGTAGGGTTCCCATATAACAAAGTCCAGAAAGTTTAGAATTTTTGCCTGGGAGTGTTTGCATAGGTGTTTATATTGCAAAGGTAGGTAGCAAATGCTGGGGGTGTGATAGGAAAGAGGTAAATGGGAACGTGTTCTGGGGACTGTAAGGAGTTGGCAAACATTAAAATTATCTACAGAGTATTCTGTCAGAATCACTGGATGAGCAAAATGGCTGTAACTAAGGAAATGATTCTTTTGAGCTTCACAAGATCTGAATTGTCTAGACTTAGTAAGGCCTTAACTAAGTTTAATTATGTTGTCTGCCAAAAGCACATTTACTAGAAAATGCAAATCAAAATCTAAACCAACTGTAACAGAAGTACTGAATATAGTAAAAGAGATAAAAGAACTGAAGGTGGGATCTTTAGAAAAAAGAAGAAGCAAATTACAATGAAATAAATGTAATTTATGGGAACAATACATTTATTTATTTAACATTTGTTGACCAGGAAAGTCCAACTAGGACTGAGCCTACTTTCAGCAGTGGCCCAGGGAGAAATGCTTCAGACGCATGTCTTTGCAATGTCGAGGAAACTAGTACCAGGAGGAAACCCACGCAAGCAGGAGGAAGACATGAAAACTCCACACCGAAGGTACCCCAGACAAGAATCGAACCAGAGAACCTCTTGCTGTGAAGCGACAATGTTAACTGCTGCACCAAATGTTTAGGAGCAGGAAGAGTGAGGTTTATGGAAAGGTGGTGACTGAGCAATTTATGTAATGTTGAGTGAATGACAATTGTTAAAAAACAAGGAAAACATATATGTAATGTACAAGACATGTAAATGAAAAATATTAATATGAAAAGGCTTATGTCTTAAATAACTTAATAAATCTGTTTAAAAAAAAAAAATATATATATATATCTATATATATATATATATATATATATATATATATATATATGTGACTGTGTGTGTGTGTGTGTGTAGAATGATGGTCCTAAAGTGGGTACTTCTTGTTTGCTTCTATGGAAGTTATCTGGAAGCAGTCCAACTGATACGGACTACTTGAATGCTTCAGCAGTGTCTTCTTTACAATGAATACTGGTCTGATGTCAGTGAAGGTACAGCTACACTCAAAGGGACATCCAAAAACAGCTCTACGGATAGGCCAAATCGTCAGCTACCTAGCAAGTCCTTGGAGTAAGGAATATAACTGTAGCAGTGATTTCTACTACAGACAAATAATGCATCTGCTAACAAGCATCCAAAGTGATGGAATAAAAGTAAGAGAAGGGTCCAGATCTATTATAACACAGTATGGGCATTTCCTGCTTGGATGTTGACATACAACATTGTGACTGCTATATAGGCAGAAAAAAGTGAAGTACAGATCCACATGTGATGTGAGAGGGGAAAGCAAGTGAAAAGGGATACACTCCTTACCATTTCTTGGAAATGAAAAGACTGCAGACAAACACCTTCTAACTACGCAGTTCCTGCTGTTGCCTTGCATAGTGTATTAGATCAAAAGCTTACAACAATAACACTCTTCTACTGTGGCTGGCATACAGCAGCTGCACTCAGAACACACTAGGAATCATTTTATTTCAGCTGTACTGCTACACATTCTCACATTCCTTCAGATTTTTCTGCCCTTTGCAGAAATGCTTCAAACTCTCTAGACTGTGTATGGGAATTATACCTCTATAAACTGGATGCTCAGCAGCCTGTCCAGTACTAACCAAACTATCTTAGACAAACAATGTTGGAGTGTGTCACATCCCAGGTATGCAAGTTAAGAATAAACTACACATGCACATAAATGTGTGTGCAGTCTCTAAATCTCTAGCTGTGTCAGATTTTTTTTAACATTCTTCATTAATAAATGTTTTAAAGTCTGTTATCTATAAATAACAATACATTAAGTGGCAGGAGAATTTTAGGTGGAATGCTTTGACTGCTTCTAATTGGGATCAGAGCCCAAGGCTAAAATACTTGCTAAGCTGCTTCCTGAAAGCAACAATATTGTTTCTTGATGGAGACCTGGAGGTCAGAAAGCAGCCACCAATTTTGTCTTTGATGTGGTTCCAAAGCCAGGCCTTTGTGATCTGTTGGGAGTACACAGTGATTCAAAAGTTTGTATAATAAAAATAAACATGAAGTTGAGCTTCCACATTACAATCTTAACAGTCATATCAAAACTTTGTAGAAAAAAAAACATATTACCAAGCTAAGCTTGTAAGCAAGACTGTGAATATTAAAGAATAAACTAACTTTTTGACTGTGCAACATCATAAAGTAATTTATAATGAAGGGAAAGCACTCATGACCAAAAGATGTTTGGCAGCCCCATCTATCTTCCATCTGGTTAGTACTTCATAATTCAGTTCTTTAGGAAAATGCATTTGTGCAAATAGCACTGAACCAACTTGGCTTGGATCATCTAAATAGTCTGGCACTGTCAATGGACTCAGTGTGTTAAGTCAGAAACCAACAGGAAATAGCTGAGGTTTTACACCAAAACCCCACATGACAGACCTAACTATAAAAACAGTCTTCTGATTTAGTCAAGGTACAAATTCAGCAGAACTTTATTTTTTTTTTGCGCTTCTGTTTTATCTTCCTCATGTCAAACTTCTAAGACGTGATGAATCTGCAATTTGTAATAAAACTGTCGAATAGAACATAATCCTTATCATTACATCCCTGCCCCTTAATTACAGCACAGTCTGAATCTCTGCTTCAGAAAAGTGCACTTCTGATTCACTACATCAAGCAGCATTACAGAATGTTATGTAGAAAACTAAAATTATTTTCAAAGTACTAGTGTGCTGTTTTGTCAGGTTTGTAAACTTCAGTCCATATATATTTTTGCAGAGCTCTAATCCAAGTATAATACAACTGCAGACATTTTAATACTCATGCTACTCTAGAATACTTGGAGAAACACTAAACACTTAAATCTCAAATATTCAAAACTAACTTTAGCACCTCCGCTTATTCTGTGAATGCATCTTCCTATATAAAAAGTAAAAAATAAAATGAGAAATGCATAAAAAGCTGTAAATAATATAATGGCAGAAGGCTACTTTTCAAAGATCTGCCGGAAAAGTACTGAAATATCTTGTGTGTCTGAAGAGAAGAATTTCAATCCAGTCTCACTCAGGCAACTTTATCAGTGGTGCACAGAAAAGGTTTCCATTTTCTTTACCTAAACAGAATAATTATGCTTACAAAAAGGCAATTCAGATGCACTACAAAGATTCGTGATTCCCAATACGTTTGCCAATCAATACAAGTCAAAGTGCTGCTAAAATACGACAGGGAAATACATTAGCTGTGAGCAACAAATCGAGTGTGTTCTCCCAACAGCTGCAATCACCAAAGAACATAAAACACTCAGAATTTCAGTGCAGTATCACAATGTATTTAAAGGCACATTGCCAAGCTGCTTGGTCATGCAGCATTTATAGCACAGAAGGCACATTTTATCATTGCTTACTTTTAAATCTGTAGATACTGTTGGCTGTTTTGCCAGCTGCTTGTGTCCCAGAAACAGAGTAATAGTGGAATGACTCAATGCATTACTTCAATCCCTCATTAATTATTTTACCATGTTCACAATGAATGACAAAATCACAGCTAATAGTCTCTCTACTTGAAGTACTGAAATTTCATCACCTACTGCAATGCAATTAGTAGCCAAGTCCTCGTCATGACTTTCAAAGTAGAATTCATAGGATCATATAAAGTTACTAGGCTATTGGCCCTGAGGCCCTTATAAGTCTAGCCAAGAGTTTAGCCCATGCATAGACAAATCAGCACCCAATGCCCCTGCCCAGCAGGGACACGGGTGGAATCCCAGGGATGTATTTTCTATTTCCCATCCAGTTATCCAGATTGCACTTAAAAAGGGGTAAAGAGGTACTCTGCTTGTAAAACAAAAAAGGTTGACACTGTTGTTATAGGTATATAAAAGAAAGGAAATGTAGCTGTCTGCACAATTATGCAGGATTCATGATGTATCCGTGTGTGTGTTATTTAATAGTACTCATATGAACACAAATAACTGGCAGCAACTATAGTGGAATAAAAGGTAAGAAATGGTGATCGGTAATGTTGTTTGCAAAAGAGGAGTTGAAGCTCACTGGACAGTTTGCCAACAGGTCTTTAACTTTTTAATTACAACAATGGGAGAAGGGTTGAACAGGGCACTATTTGCACTTATCAAACATAAATCGTAGTGCTTCAAGTCTCTCTCTCTCTCTCTCTCTCTCTCTCTCTCTCAATATCATCAATACTTCACACTATATTACTTTTTTTACCAGAATAGCCAACACGGGCTTCAGTGGAGGCCCCAAGATAAAACACCATACATGTATAACTTTAAAATAAAAAATGCAAGCATAAAATAGCACCACAGTACTTGTCTGCTGGCACAAAATACTGTTGACATGCTTGTTTATAAGTGGAACTCTCATCCTCTTCATGCAAATAATTGACATTTAAGTGGAAGCCTTCATCTCCCATGCTACGTCTTTTAATCAGGCCTTTTATTTAAGGGTGTGCCCCTTTGATACAACTACAGGGACCATTCTTCCAGCACCCATCACTGACCTACTTGTAGTTTTCCAGAGACACCACCAAGGAGCAGTAGGTGGTTTGTTATGTCAACTCTACACAAAGTCTTTCAGCTTTTCCCAGTTAGGGGTCGCCACAGCGGAACTCCGGTCCGCTCATGATTGGTAGTGGATTTTTACGGTGCCGAGTTGCCACCCCGACGCCCAACCTTCAAAGAAGGCACACCCATTCATGCTCGCACCTACCTGCATGTCTTTAGCGTCACTTGACTGCGGGGAGGACATGCACACTCCACACAGCAGGCACTCCAGCCGAGAATCGAAAAGGAGAACCTCTTGCTGTAAGGCGACAATGCACTACTATGCAGAAATAAAAGACTAGGCAGAAGCAATGACTGCTCCTTTTCCAGGGTGCCACTCTAGAATGGACCCGTTATATGAACATATATGGTCAAAGAGCAGTCAATTTTAGCCACTTACTGGACCATCATTTTTCTTCTCTCCTGAACTAACTAGAAATATTCTTTACTTCCCTTATTTTCACCCACCACCACCACTATGACGGGAATTTCTGCATCCTCAGTCATATGCAAGTCTTATCAAAATACACAGAATACAGGGCACTGCCAAAAGCAATTGAAATAAATTATGATTCTCTGGCTAACTAGCTGATGTAGCCCGCATTGTATCAGCCCTCATTTTTTTGGTTCTCCTTACTCATGTTGTAGCCTGCATCAAATCAGATTACAAAACCTAAAAGTCTTCTGACCGCACCCCTTTTTTGTGCTGGCCTATAACCTGCTTTGGCCTGCTATGGTAAACTGTGTTAGGTGGGATAGTCTCAGTATGGTTTTTATTAAGTGCCTGAATTCTAAGGAACTCTAGGGAATCTTAGAACTTCAACACAGAGAAGTTTCCTCATTATTTGTAATTTTTCACAATTACTGCATCGTTATACTCCAGTGACATAATTTATAGTGTTTGCCTAGACAGTGCATTTACTTACTACGTAGTCTTTCTTGTTTAGTACTTGGCAATTGGCTCAGGGGATTAAATCTATGAACGGTTAAAAAATAGTTCCTGTGGTGCAGGGTTTGAGTCCTTCAGCCTCCATTTGCCCAACTGTGTGACTCTGAGCAAATCACTTAACTAAACAGTGCTCCCATGCTTAGTCCAAAAAAGGTCCATGTGGATCAGTACTCTACGACAGTTAAATACAAATAAAATAAACACACATAATAGCATGGAACCTGTGTTAAAAGGTGGAATAATAAATGGTTACATAAACAAAGTTTACATTCCTCAGCTAACTTAATCTAAACATCTGAGTGAATAAGCAGAAATGCAGAAAATGTATATGTGGAGAAAAAAATGAGTGAAGTTTCATATTCACTAGTACATGCAGACAGGAGGCTTGAACTCACCCAAAACATAAGCAATGCAACACCAACAACAGACGCAGAAACAGATTAACACAAAGATCAAAAAAAATATTTAAAAGACAAGATAAAGAAACAAATAAAGATGTTTACACAATCTAGAATACAAATGCACATTCCTAAAGAATAAGTGTGTGCACACATGGATGTAAAAACAAAGAAAGGAATGTTACAAAGTCAATCCAGGAGTCCATACAAACTGCATGAAACACACACAGTTCATAGGTAATTACTTGGCTATTGACCCTAAAGGGCCTTTTTATTCTAGCCAGGCTTCCCAAATATATTTGACAGGTTTTGATGCCATTCATTTTATTGTGGGTATACCTGGATATGGGTGCTAGAGTATTTACAAGCTTCCTCTTTCTAATAGTGACAAAGGTGGTAGGCTAGGGGGTAAATTTACAGTTCTTCATCCATTGATCCAATCTGTGCTTGAGTAAGAGCAACAGCATGTCAACATTCATGTTTTCAAACTAATGCCGTTGAAATGTTTTCAAGTCAACATTTAGCTGTGTCAAATACTTCAGGTTGTTGTTGTTGTGTCTTTCGGCTTTTCCCGGTTAGGGGTCGCCACAGCTGAACTCCAGTCCGCTAATGATTGGCAGTAGATTTTTACATGCCGAGTTGCAGGCCCTGACGCACAGCTTTCAACGAAGGTACGCCCATTCACGCATGTCTCCACACAGAAGACGCTCTAGCTGAGAATCGAACAGGACAACGTCTTACTGTGAGGCGACAATGCTACCGCAGCACCACCACCGCAGTCAATCTCATAAATATATATAGATGGATAAAGATATAAAAATTAACAGATATTTTTGCAGGGAGTAAGGCCCCGGTTAATTTCATGTGAGGAGGAGATTCCCACCCCTCAAATTATATATACTAACATGGTCACACAACAGTGGAGAAAAAGGGCAACCACAATGATTGTTTAAAGTGGTATTCAATTATATTTATTTGAAGTAATGACGCACAAGCAGCAGTCATACAAACAAGAATATTACAGGAGTCACAGGTGGACACCACTTTTAGTTGCTGAAATGGCAGAGCAGTTGTATTCCTATACGTGTTTCACTATTGCCAGCAACTTGAGGGAAGAGACTTCAAGCCAGCAAGCAGATACACATTTCTGGAAGGAAGCTACTTCAGAAGGTGAGGGGAGTTGTTCATGGTCCTTTACAAACCACTACTGTTTTGGGAGCTCTGGGTGAGTAATGTCCCTTTGCATTCTTCCCCTTGAAAAAAGGTAATCCTCATTTGAAATATGTAATATTAATTACTACTGACATGTTTGCATTGTGTATCATTTTAGCACAATATTACCTGAATGGCTGAAAAGCAAAATAAATATTTCAAAACAAATTTAATGCTGCACCAGTAACTGCTTCTAACATTTCTTTTAATGGTTTACACACATATATGATTCTGGTCTGCCCACATACAGTAATATTATCTGTGGTTCTGGTTTAGATGGTTGAGCATATGGCATATACAGTACTTTCATCAAATGTCCATATCCTAGATGCAACTCCATGTAGCCAATATTCAGTCACATGGAGATACTACAGAGGAAGGGACTTAAAAGAGGACAGCTGACAAGGCATACTTTGGCAAACTTGGGGGGAGATCTGATAATACAAAGTTGCTTTCTTCAATGCACTTTTGTTCATGCATTAGAAAGATTTAAAAAAATGCATGACAACAAGCACCTGTGTTCACAGTCTAGGCATAAAATTGCCTGAAGCAGAAGTTTAAACTTTGAGGTATTACAGTTGCTTCTTCACTGTCAAAAGTGTTCGCTATGGAAGTTAACTGGAAGATCCATTGGGTTCCCAGAGTCCCTTTTATGGACTGGCTTGAAATAGTTTATTAGGAAATATATGAAATGTGGTCAAAATAATGAGGAAATACAATATTACTATCAAGAAGTAATGCAAGAACGTGAACAGCCACTAGTTACTACCACAACAGGACAAGCCTTTAGTTTACTGACTTATCTTAGAATGGTACCTCAAGATGAGCAGTGCATGCAGGAATGCTTTATGCATACTATTAGAAATGGGATTATGGAGTAGAACACATTTCGGTCCATTATCATCTCACATAAGTGATGAATGTGCATTTCATTGACCATTTGTTTGTTTTTAGTTGTAATTGCTGACATGAAAATCAAGTTGCATCAATGTGTTCCTGTATGTATTTTACTATTACAGGAACATGGAAGATGTTCATGCATAAGTCACTTCAGAATTGCTGACTTCATTTTTTTTAACCATAAATAAGACACTCCCTGATCCAAAAATGACATTTTTAACAAATGTTAAAAAAAAACAAAAAAACATAGTAATAATCCTTAGCAAAGAAATATTTCTGGAGCACCTGATGAAACAAAGAAATCTTTCTGGAGCACTTTGAGTTGGGGGGGGTGTCAGTATGGGGAATCTATATAGAGTGCCAGATAAGGAGCTACAATTCTGTATCTATGTGTTGCCCATGTATAATTGGCTCATATCATCATCATAAATAGAATGCAGATGAGTCATGTGACCATTTATACCTTAGTAGTACCCACACAAACCACACCCCCTCTCTCGAGGACGGTTAGGCAGGTCAAACCCAGGGTGACTTTGTATATACCCATCCAGTCATCTAGCTTCTTGAAGGAAAATAATGCTCACACTGTTTAATTTGCAGAGAAAGCCTTTTCCATAGACCAGGGAGGTACTGTATGATGATTCGCTCCCTCCAACATGTCTTCTTTAAATGTTGGTGAAGATGGATTTAAATCCTTGGATTCTTTTACAAGTGGGGGGATTTGATTTGTGGAGACACAAGAGATCCAGGACCTTTATGTCCCTAATGACCCAGAAGGCAAGACAAAAAAAAACATCTAGGAGTCCATAATACATGGAATAAAGTGGCAGTGCTTCCAGTCTTTCATGATGGGTTAGGGTTTTTAGGCCCATGATCATCTTAATTTAGGAACCTCTGCGGTCTTGCTAGTTATTTGATATGTTTAATGAAGTATATCCTGAAGGAAGCATTCCCATTTAGGCTTACCATACTTTCTGCTAATTTGTGAATATAATATTCTGTATGGTTCTTGCTCTCCTTAAGGGCCTATATCCAAAATATTACTCTGTCCTTATTTCTCAAACTCCTCCACTCTGCTTCATCATCTCCTCTTTCCACTTTGATTTATGACCTTCTGCTTGTGTTATATACATGAGCCTTAAATGCATAGCTCTAAAGTATATGTTCAAATCAGGTAATCTTAAACCACCTTGTTCTATATCAACAGTCAACTTAACCCACTTAACTCTTTCCCTCTTTCCCTCCCAAATAAATTCCTTCAATCCTTTGTTAATCATCCACAAGTTCTCTTTTGCTTTATAAAAAATATACCTGACCTGTATATAAGACTAAAGAGACCAAAATCATTTTCACTGCTAGTACTGCAATTTCCACATCCAACAGCTTCCAGTTTCTCCAATTTTGTATAATTTTTTGTTGAGTTACTTCATAATTATCCTTAGCTGCCATAACATAATCCTTTTAAATCCAGACTCCTAAATGTTTCATCTTGTGTCCCTAAAATATGGGTATCATTGAACAAATTCAAGTGTGGGTACGTAGATTACCTCAATACTCTTTATCTTCATTAATTTTATATCCTGAGAAGACTTGAAACTTTCAAACTGTTGCACAATACCAAAATATCCATTTCTGGATTTTTCAAGTACAAAAAATTGTAAGCAATATTTCTTGATTACCATACCATTTACATCTTTGAAATTATGGGTGCCTTATTTTCTATGCCTAAAGCTCTAAACATAAAGCAATTAAATAAGAAAAAGAACACCCCTACCTTGCTCCTCTGTTCAAATACAGCTTGTCTGAGAAAACTGTCACCTTTATTTTTACCTCGTTCTTATATTCTGCTTTCCCTCTGGATCATCACTGTTCTATTAGTATTGTCTACTGCCCGCCTCCCATTCACAAAACCACACTGATGCCTATATAGCCAATTTGCCAACATCTTCACCATTCTTTTAGCTAGTATAGATACAAACAGTTTATAACCATGGTTTAAAATTGAAATGGGTCTATATGATGCTGGATAAGAAGGGTCGTAACACAGCCACTGCAACTTTCTCCCAAGACACTAGTACCCTTCCCCCCTCCTTTTAAACTACCACTATTGAAAACAATCCAGATCTTTATCGCTTTCTTCCTCCCAAACTTCCACAGAAAAATGAAAAATTGTCTGGTCTTGGGGATTTCCCTATTCATTGATTCGACATCACCATTTTAATTTTATCTGTCCCAATTGTACTTATTAATTAAGACTCATCTTCCTTTATTCTTTGCATAATTAAGTATTCCATAAATATATCAATTTGTTTATTTTCTTGCTTTCCACATTCCTCACCTTTATACAAATTTTCATAAAATTTCCAAAACATCTCTAATACTTTTTACATGATTTCTAGTTATTTTTCTTGTCATAGGCTCCCCAAGTTTAGCAACAATCCTTTCTACTTTCTCTTGCCCATGTTGCTGCTCTAAAAGTTTTCGTGCTCTGGAATTATCAAGAGTAGTTACTTAACAGAAACCTATATAAACTCATGCATATTATCCAAATACTTCCTTATTTTCTTTTTAACATTCTACTGTTGCTCTTCTTGTTCTAAGAGATTCCCTTCTTCTGCAATACTTTTATCTTTTGTCATCCCCTCTAAATAATTTCTATTTTATTTATTTATTTTAGTTTTGGACCAGGATAGTCCGACTGGATATATGTCCATTTTTAGCAGAGGCCCGGGGAGAAAAGTTCCATACAGATAAACAAGACAGACAAGAATAAGATAGTACAAGTTACAATGGAAAAGACTGGTACAAATTTACATATCTTTCCTATATCTTTCTCATGTTTATCATTTAAATGACTGGTACAAATTTACACTCATTTAAACTCAATTTTCTTTTAATCCCAGTCACTAACTATCCCATCTAAACAGATTTCAAACTTCTATGATTAACTCTCAAATCATTTCCACTACCTATTCCTTAAATTTCTCTCATTTAACAGGTAAGTGGAAAGCTTTCCATTAAGTACTTATACTCCTGTGAAATGTAATTTCTGTCTTGCCTAGCACAATTATTGTACACTCGGGAATAATATGTAAAGTATTTCAGAGTTCCTGCTACTAAATTCAGATCTTTCATACCCGATATTGTCATATATTTCTTCAGAAATCTACTCTCTCTTGTTACATATCCTCTTCTAGGTCTTCCAGATATATCCTCACAATTGCAAACTAAATTCTATTCCTCACCCATAAATAGCATTCCCTGCTGAAAACAGTTTATTTCTCCCAAAACTCTATTAATCTCCATAAAAACAATTCTGACAGAAAACAGAAGTCAGCTTAATCCTCCTCCCCTGCTAGTAACCCATTATTATCACAAATCTAACATCACTGAATTTTCCTCCCTCTTCTATTACTATTGGAACTCTTCTAGTAAATATTACTACCCTTCTCCATTGTCACTGACATTCTGCTGTACATCCACCCTGAAATCCTTTCTTTATCAAACTCAGCTGCTCACTTCTATTCAGATGCATCCCCTGCAGCATTGTTATTTTTACCCTATATATTTCTTATTATTTGATGCTCTTTTTTTCTATGCCTGCATTTGATGCTTTGTTTTTTTTTTTCTATGCCTGCAAGGCCATTTATATTCTGTGATAACACGGACAGAGTAGGCATTATGATCGAAAGCTATTACTCCCATCTATTATACATGATAGTTCCTTAACTGTGTTGTTCTAATTTTTAGCTTATACGCACAGACAGACTAATTTTGGCTGCCTGATCTCTTATGTGGTTGCTACTTCTCATTTCCATTTGAGCTTATATTACATTTTTTAAGACTTTTTGCTTCAATGAAAATGCTCAAACAAAAAACTACACAGATTTTCAGAACCCCTTACCATCTTAACTTACAACAATCACACAAGACTACATAGATTAAAAAAAAAGTTTATACCCAACAGATTTGTATCAATGCTATTCAATGAGAACAAAATAGGAGAAATCCCCTTCCTCTTATCATAAAACAAAGTTTTCTTTCTTTTTTATTCTCAGAAGCAATATTTTAACTTGTTCTTCATTTGATGGTGCAATATCAAGCTGATTGTGCCACTCAGCCTGACAAAGAGAGAGGGCCAAGGGAAAGTTAGTGACATTTCCTTTAATACATATTTTAGGGGTATGAATTTTCTGTACAGCAGCATCAATAAGTAACTGGGTGACATTAAGAATAAGATGACTGCAGCATACAAAGCACTCGCGTATTTTATGAACAAAGACAACTAAAGCCTAGCATTTCCATATTCCTGCTTACATACGAAAACTGTGAACCCAATCAATGCTGATACAGCAGCAGCATGCATCAGCTTTACCTTCAAATAATGCCATCAGTCCAATCCCATCATATATTGGCAAACAGTATTCTCTTTCCAAAACAGAAAAAAACAGCAGCAGTAAAAATTACAAAACCACATTTTTCAGCAAGCACAAGCAACCAGAGAACTAAAAAACAATCTGCCCCCTTCTTCCCAACTCACAATTTGCTTGTCTAAAAATAGCACAGAAGCCATGCCTCCATCACAGACAGACTAATATATTTGACTTTGGCCCAGCCATTTATGAGTGCTCTCCTGTCCTCATTCTCCATCTAAATTCTGAGTCCAAATTAATGTTAGAAAAGGTCAAAGAAGTAAGAGTCAAAGAAACCTGAATAACTCTTTTTGAATAGATCATAGCAGCATGAAATATTTAGCAGTGTCCACCATTTGTCCCCTTGTGATGAGCCCTCAAATATCAGTTTCCCATAGGCTCTACAACTGAGTCTGTGAAACAGCAGAAATTAGAGCCAACTATGGTCAAAGAAAAACAATGAACAAGATGGCCTTTTTGGAGGCTTGAAACTGGAGCGCTCCACTAAAAGCAGAACAGCTCAAATGCTTGTCTGGTACTTTGACTGACAAGACAGACCAAAAATGGGTCACTTTACTGCTCTGTACTTTTTGTTTCCCCAAGAAAACACATTAAGGTCCCAAAGAAACTCAGTAAGGCCACTTAATTTCTCTAGGTACTTCAGTACATCAGGGAATACAACACATGATCAAGCCACTGTTAAATGACCCTGTACTCCCAAAGGCATTTAGCACTACCCAAATGTTCAACAACTGCTGGTATACTAAAGGTACATTGAGCAACTTAACTTATCTACACCTCCTAGTTATCTGAGGGAAGACAAGGTAAGGTCACTTAAGCACACTGTGCCACAACTACTCTATGGTTTACAAAACAGGGTTCAACTCACTGATCTGTGCCCTCTAGCACTTCAAAAAAGGAGAACCTCATCAAAGTTTCGTCCCAGGTGCTCAAAGGCGTGCACACCTCAGTTTACCCTATAAACTTATGGTGGATCAAAAATACATGACAATGATTTTGGTTAAAAAAAAGAGTTGCTTAAACTCTAGAATACTACTACAGTCTGATACTTCACAGATTGAGGAGTTAAAGTTCAAAGGATTGGGGCTGAAAAAGAACAGCAGCCAGCAAGATGTAAACAAAGTCTTGTTTCAACAGAAATCAGCAGAACACTAGTACCCCTAAGCAAATGACACTGGAAGTGATGTGGAAAAATGGATTGGTGTCTTCCTTCTTAGGTGCTACACTAATGAACTAATCCACTGCATTCTTCTATCAACTAGTGCCAGCAAGGATCACCACCAGAAGATGCCCAGAAAAATATCAGTCCAATCCAGGAGTAATAAAAGCATGTAACAGTAAAATTATATCTTAATATGAGAGAAGGTGCTTAAAGCTGGTGAACTTACAAAGCAAGAACGCCAGGATGTGACTCAAGTCCACACTGTGTACATTCATCCTCAGACTGTATAATTTTAGCAAAGGGAGAGACATAACTCTGCTTGCGCTGTAACTTCGGTACACTACCAAAGCTGCGGACCTTTCTGAATTTAGCCTTAAATCACTAAAGCTAATCAGCAGGTCACCTTGCTCAAACACATACATAACTACTCAATCAAAAGACACAAACTAAACCATTTTATGTATTTATGTATTTGACATTTGTTTACCAGGAAAGTCCAAATGGGCCTGAAAATACCCATTTTCAGCAGAGGCCCGAGGAGAAAAGCTCCACAATCACAATCTTTCAAAAATCAAATTACATTATTTTGAATCACATGGTATCATGTTATACTGCAAAACACAGCAATGAAAAAAATGTAATGAGAAAACATAAAGCATATGTTTCATAGCAGACTGCAATGAAAAACAATAACATGAGTTATAGAAAACACATGAGAAAAAATTCATTAGTCATATTATTTGTTACATAGATTAGTATGCCACAACTGAGACCTGACATATTTAAAAGAGATATTAGAGATTAAAAGGGACACTGAGGGGAAATTGAGTGATGTCTTAGTATGAAGATAGTGTTCATATTATGGTTATAGAAGGAAGGATGATGGAGAGAAGGAGATTATAACAAGAGTGCCGGCAGGGTGTCTTCAGGTAGCTTAGGTGAGTAGGGAGAAAAGAGAAAGAGGGAGAGGAAAGGTCTGCTGAGACTTAGTAGATAAGGTATGGTAGTGGGAAAAGAAAGTTGAGTAGGAGGTTGGAAAGGGTTGTGAGGTATGACTTAGATTGAAAAGGGTGAGTGAAGTACAGTGAGTAAGTTCAAACAGGATTGGCACAAGAGCATATCTATGATTTTGTAAAGTATTCTTTTAGGGAGTTTTTCTGTGATTCCTAATGGTCCCTAAAAGTATTCTTTTAAGGAGCATTAGGAATCAAAGAAAAACTCACTAAGCTAGGCATCATACCCTATATCACTAGGTGGGTTGCAAACTGGCTCACAGATAGAACCCACAGTGTGAAAGTAGCTGACTCCAAGTCACGAGTTGAGTCCCACAGGGTTCAGTCCTGGGTCCTCTCCTGTTTGGTATCTACTTCTCTGACGTCCTGGCCAACACGAAGGGACTCTGGCTGACAAAGTTTGCAAATGATTGCAAGTTGGGAGCTATTATTAACTCCCCAAGTGATGTCGACATCCTACAGAAAGGCCTCAATGAGACCAATGACTGGTGACAGAACCATGGCCTTAAGCTCAATGCCAAAAAATGTGTCATCCCCCTTGGGAAAAACCCGGTTCCCTTGAATTACCATATTGATGGTAGTCCAAGAAGGTGTTATGAGAGATCTAGGAACACAGGTTGACAGCAACCTCTCTTTTGACCACCACATTGCCACTGTGGTCAGAAAGTCCTTCTACTAAGGGGTTTGCATCCAGGAAGAAAGAAGTCATTGTCTCCCTCTACTCTTCCCTCATTAGGCCAATCATCAAGTACAATGCCCCATTTGGCATGTACCTCACTAGACACCTGCAACAACTGGAGAGGCCGCAAAAGTACCTCACAAAGAGGATCCTAGGCCTTAAACACCTGTTATATATGGACAGACTCAAAAAACTCCAACTATTCACTGTCTCATATCGCCTACTTAGAGGCGATCTCTGCTCGACTTACAAAGCCATGTCTGACCCAGCTCTGTTAGAAATGCTACATCTAAAGAAATTCCAATCCCTTCGCATCACATGCTCCAGAGACCTCAACCTCATTACCACAATCAACAGAACATGCTGGAGGGACAGGTTCATAACCCAGAGACTGCCCATGCTATGGAATAGACTTCCCATACATGTCAAGCAGAGCACCTCACTGGCCCTCCTCAAGAGAAATCTTGATGAGTGGATGGGAAATAAAAAAAATTCACCCCGGGGATCACTCCAGTGGATCTACTCGACAGAGACACTAGGAACTAAGGTCAGGTGGCACGATGCCAAGGTAATCCTATGGCCTAGGCTTGTTAAGGCTCCAGGGTCATTAGCCTAGTACACACCTATGAACCCATTTAAAGGTGGGTAGGTTAGAAACAATTCTGGTGGTTATAGGCATGGAGTTCCATTTTTTTGCTACAGAGTACAAGTATAAGATTTACCCAGGGGATTAATCTGGTTTATTTATGGTGAGAAGTTGTTTGTCTTCTGCGCTGAGAGTTCTTTAAGGGAAATACATGTTGATTAAAGGGGTAAGAGATGGGCAGGTGAGTCTAAACATCTTCACAAAAAAATTAAAACTCAGCTCAAATTGATGTACACACAGAAGGGTCATTTCACTGGTCTTTGACTACCTGCAATACAGAGAAGTAAAAAAAAGGCAATATGAGATGAAAAAAGGGAGCAGATAGACTTAAGAGCAGGTATCTTATCCGTATCAAAGGTGTTGGGGAGGAGAAAATACAATCTGGGGACACTAGTGAAGATCAGATGAATGAGTGTATTTCAAAATGTACCAGTTATATGACAAGATGCATTCTCTGAATATAAAGTGGCAATGAAGAACCAGGTCCCAAATCCCTGAAAGCAAGGAAGACATACCAGTTGGAGCAAGGAATACAAGCTTGGAAATTCATAGCTCTCAACCATCCTTCTCCAAAATATGGAATATCACCTCTCATAATGTAGTACAAATGGGCAAAAGGTGGAACACATACCAACAATTTACTATCAACTTCAATCAGGAAGCTCACAGAATAATTAAAATGTGTTACTTTATACCTATAAAAAGTTATGTTGACGAATTAGTATGACTCAGTATGACTTACCATGGATATCGCTTAAAAAAATTATTAACAATGAATGTGTGACAGACCCTTTCAATGAAGAATTATGAAGAACGCAAACATCATAATGAAGTACACTTGAGAGGTATGCTCAGCATAAAGTAAGCAGATTCTGTTTAAACATACACCAATCATAGCCAGGATAAGACCAGAAGAAGATTCATCTATAGTCCGTTCCAAATTATTAAGACAACAAAAACAAAACAAACACAATGAATATTTATTGATCAAAAATGACAGCCATAACATTCCTACAAGTGCATGTGGTTAGCCAAAATAAAAGCCCAGAAATACAATCTCAGAAGTCCAGTGTTCAGATGAGCACCATGATGCTGTACTTCAAACATTTTACATATATCTCTACCTAACTAAAACAATGAGTAAAAATGTCACACAGAAAAAAACAATCGTTTAAAAAATAAAAATAAAAATCTAGCAAAGCTAAACTCTCCACTGTGTGATTCATTAAACCTCTTGTATTAGAGGCAACATGGGACATATGCAAATTACCCTTTTAAGGACATCAGGTGTTTCAGCTAAATGGCAATTCTGAACATCCATGACTTTTTCTTTTAAACCTATTTATGGACAAATTCAGGCCAATAAAGCCACACCCCACTAGCTGTGGACATGCATGTTTCTGCCTTCTTATGGCATCATCAGCATAGCATAAGTGGAATATGTGGTTAACATTTGGAAACAAGAAGTTATGTACTCACCATAACGTTCGATGTATGTAGTCCATCACGCCTCACATTCTTACCCGTGGGTTCGGAGCCGAATGTCGGCTCCGACTCGCCCATACTTCAGCTCGAAGTCTTTCTATTGGCTGGGCTAAGATGGTATCCCATGCTGAACTGCTCTCTATCTCCTGATCTAGTTTGCTGCGAGCACCAGCACTCACTCTCCATGCATAACAACACCTAAGGAAGGAAGAACAAACCAAGAATGAAGGGAACTCTGAAACCAGGCCTAACCTCCAGATCCTCCAGGATGGGGGAAGGTGGGGAGTAAGCAAGAATGTGAGGCGAGATGGACTACATACATCGAACGTTATGGTGAGTACATAACTTCTTGATGTTATGTAGTCCAATCTCGTCTACATTCTTACCCGTGGGACAGCGTCCCCAGCACCTAAATCCTGGGAGGCTCAGTGGAAAATACTTCTGAGCACTGTGGAACCAAAGGAAGACCTGCCTCTAGATACCACATCTAACTTGTAATGAGTAACAAAGGTGTGAGGAGATGCCCAAGTAGCGCAGCACAAATATCACCCATAGACAATCTGGCCTGAAAAGCTGTAGATGTAGATACAGACCGGGTAGAGTGAGCCTTCACTCGGAACAGTAAATCTCTTCCCCCTGAAGTATAAATGAAAGAAATACAACTGGAAATCCACCTGGACAACATGACTTTGGAAACAGGAGACCCAATTATGTTTTCCGAAAATGATACAAACAACTGATCAGATTTTCTGAGGTCCTTCATTCTGTGCAAATAAAATCATAATTGTCTGTGCACATCCAACTGATGAAGTTTGAATTCTGCCTTGTTCGAGAACTGAGGAAAAAACACTGGTAATTCAATGGATTGGTTAAGGTTACTAACTAATCCTACTTTGGAAAAAAAGGAAGGATTCGGTCTGAGAGAAACCCTGTCCTTATGAAAAATCAAATAAGGTGGTTTGATTAATAAAGCTTGAAGCTCCAAAACACGTCTGGCTGACGTGATGGCTACCAAAATGACAGTCTTCCAAGTTAAAATTTTTAAATCACAAGTGGCTGCAGGCTCAAAGGGGGGTGAAGTAAGACCCTGTAGAACAAAGTTTAAGTCCCAAAGCATAAAAGGTTCAGAGACAGAAGGACGAAGCAACAAAGTACCCTTCAGGAAAGCCTTACAGAGTCTATGTGCCATTAGACTAGATTCGTCTGCGACATGAAAGGTAGAAATCGCCACCAGCTGGACTTTAATGGTTGCGGCAGTTGATCCCTGGTTGAAAAGCATAGAAAGGAACTGACGAGATTGGAGCTGTGTAAGGGTCAATCTTTTTGGCATGTGCCCAGATGGAAAATCTCTTCCATTTGCTGTAATAAATCTTCCTGGTCGAAGGCTTATGACAGGAAGATAGAATATGAACCACCTCCGGCAAAAAATGGTGAAGCTTAACTAATGATGGAAGTGGAGTAGCCAAGCTGTCAACCGGAGGCTCCGAAGAGAGGGATGGAGCTGCCCTGACATGCGAGTCAGTAAGTCTGGTTGTGGGTCCAGAATCCAAGGAGCATCCATGAGATAGGGATGGAGAAAGGGGAACCAAATTTGACGAGGTCAGTGTGGAGCAATCAGAATCATTTTGCTTCCCAAGGATTCCGTTTTCTGAATAACCTTTGACAGCAAAGGAACCGGAGGGAAGGCATATAGTAGACCGGAGGGCCAATGGTGGACTAGAGCGTCCCTGGGTGACTCCCCCTGAGGGGGTTAAGGGTGAAGTAGCTGCTGCATTTGGCATTGAGGGGGCTGGCAAAAAGGTCGCAGCAAGGCTGACCCCACCTGTGGAAAATCTGCTCCGCAACTTGACAGTTCAGGGACCACTCATGAGGCATCAGAATAGCTCTGCTTAGCCTGTCTGCGATCTCACTGGAATTCCCCGGAATGTGCATTTTTACCAGAAAACGTTGGGAAGACACTGCCCACTGCCACACTCGCATGGCCTCTCTGCAAAGGGGGTACGACTTGGTTCCTCCCTGTTTGTTCAGATACCATACCACCAACATATTGTCTGAGTGGATTGCAATAGTCCCGAGAGGAAGAAAGCTCTGAAGTGCTTGCAATGCTAGTAGCACTGCTCTCATCTCCAGGACATTGATATGCAGATGCATCTTGTGCTCTTGTCACGTGCCTTGGACTTTCCTGCCTAGATAATGCCCCCCCCCCCCAATCTGGGAGGCATCCGTGGTCACTGTGGCAACCAGAGGCAAAGGAACAAAGGGCTTTCCCGCACTGAGGTTGTCGGTGTGAAGCCACCAACTGAGATCCTGTTTGCACCTGTCTGTGAGTAGAATAGGGTGAGAAAGTGGAAGACGCTGAAGAGACCACTGGGCGAAGAGTAGCCACTGAAGGAGCCTCATATGTAACCTTGGACTAACATAATTGTAGCAGCCATCATCCCCAACAACTGGAGGACCAATCTTGCCTTCACTCTTTTCAGAGGGAGCAAGGCGTAAACCTGTTGTTGTAGAACTCTGATTCTTTCCTGTTTTAGAAAAGCCCGCATGAGGACGGTGTCTAATTCGGCACCTATAAATGTGACATGTTGCGAGGGCAACAAGGCAGATTTTTCCCAGTTTAAGGTGATGCCCAACTGTTGACATAGGTTGATAGTAGCGTCTCTGGTCTGAAGTAGCAGATGCCTGGTGGTGGCAGTAAGGAGCCAGTCGTCCAGATATGGAAACACTTGAAATCCCTGACGTCTCAAGTGAGCAGTCACCACTGCCATGCACTTGGTAAACACCCTGGGGGCTGTGGTGAGACCAAAGGGCAGGGCTCGAAACTGAAAGTGACTGGCTCCCAGCCGGAAGCGTAGGTGACTTCTTCATAGGTTCATATGAACCTATGAACCAAAATGGGTCTCAGGTCCCCTGTCCTTTTTGGCACCAAAAAGAATCTGGAGTAAGTCCCTAATCTGATCTGGTCTGAGGGGACATGTTGGATGGCTCCTTTTTCTAGCAGCTTTGAAACTTCTGAAGCTGTGGAATCCCTGTGACTGGGTGGAACATCCAAGATTTTCTTGATTGGAGGGGGAGTTGACGAGAAGGGAATGACATATCCTCTGGAAATTATTCATAGAACTCATTGGTCCTGGGTGATATCTTGCCAAGCGTCTGGGTATAGTGAGATTCAACCCCCGACTGTCTCCGGAAACGCACAGTCGGGCCTCCCATCAGGAGCGGTGGTAGGGAGAACCATGAAAGGAATCGCAGTCTCCCGAGTTGCGAGGGCCTCCTCTGCCCCTAGGGCGGCGTCTACCTGAATAACCACCCCCTCCCCTGCCTCTGGAGGGGGCTCACCTTGTGCATTGGGAAAAAAACATCTGTGATTTCTTGAACCACATCTTTCCACCCCTCTGGGCCTTGGGATAAGGCCTAGAGGGAAGGGAAAAATGGACTCCTACGGCAGACAGAGTTTTTCCCTCTTGCTCGCACCTAGTGAGAGAATCTTTCACCTTGGTTCCGAACAAAGAGGAACCATCAAACAGGGCATCGGTGAATGTAGACTTGAAGGCCTCCATGAAATGACAAAGGTGCATCTAGGCATGTCTCCTAAGAGCGACTCCTGAACTTGCTGCCCTACTCGCTCCCTCGGCTGCGTGAAAGATCAGCCTCATGGAGGAGTTCGCAATAGAATTGAGGGCAGACATCTGCACGTTGACCTTCTGAGCCACCGCCTCAGAAACGTTACCTGTTAGAGTATCACCAAGCTCCTTTAGGAGATCTCTCTGGAGCCATGTAAAGTGTGATAGGTAATTCAGTGACCGCAAAGTAAAGGTCGCTGAAGAAAACATACACTTCCCGTACCGGTTCACAGTCCTAGACTCCTTGTTAGGGGGATAGACGGTGGAAGAAGTCTCAAGTAATTCCTTCTTGGTGGCTGCTGCCACCACCATGGCATCCACACGGACTCCCTTGGATCGAAATTCCTTATCAGGAGGGAAAGACAAAAATTTATTGGGTCTCCTGGGGACTGGTTCCACAGAGTCAGGGGTTTCCCACACCCTTTGACAAACCAGATCCAGAAGCTCGTCGAAGGGTGGAGACACACAGGAGGCGGAGGGCTGAGCACCAAAGGCCTTCAGGAACACCGACTCCTCTTCGGAGGGGGCTTTGGATGGCCAGTCACCTCTTTGCTTCAAAATCTCCAAGATGTCAGAGAAAGAAACATCCTCAGAGGATGACTTAGGGGACCCCTCTGATTCCTCGAGGTCGGTGTCTAACGTGAGAGACTCATCTTGGGAATCTATGTGCTTCCTCTTGCATGTTCTCTTTCTGGGTGGCTCCTCAGGCAAAAACTCTGAGGGGCCCTCAGAAATATGGGGACTACTCGTGGGGGTACCCTGAGGCCTTGGGGCTCCACTGTCAAAAGACAGAGGGCGATCAGAGACCTGCATCGGTGCTGTAGGGGACAGAGTGACCGAACCATATGATTCCGCTAACGACCTGGCCAGCGCGCTCTGCATAGCCTCAAAAGCTGGTCCTCCCAGGTCCGAAGATCGAACAGCCTCCGAAACTGAGACAGGAGTCAGGCTTCCCCACGCCGAAGCACCGAGAGGGAGACTAGGAGCTGAGAGATGTCTCAAAGCCTCTCCCTCGGGTCCGACCGAGGAATCCTGAGTCCTGAACACAGTGGACAGCACCGATGGGGTCGGAGCTGACGTTGGAACCGATAAGCCAGGAGCTGCTGTCGGAACTGACCTAGGTACATCACATGGAGCCGAGCACTCCAGCTCCCAAAGCTGAGATGCGCTCGGAGGAAGTATCGATGTAGGTAGAGGGACCGGCTCTGGAGCCGACTGGGTCGGAGCCGAAAACAATTTTGCCAGTAATGGTGACTGAAGAAATCTCTGCACCACTCTATCGACATCCACATCCGATAAGGTCCTGGAGGATTTGGAGGATAGGGAAGGAGATCGAGACTTCCTCTCTGAAGGAGACCTGCGAGGAGGAGATACCGGGCTAATGCTAGGCGACCGTCTCCGAACAGGCTCCAAGAAAATTGGAGCCAAAGCAGGTTCCATAACCACTGACACTTTTTGCGGCCCTGAGGACATTGGAGCCGAGGATGTTGAAGATTTTGCTGTTTTCTCCGGCAGCTCCGATGATACTGATGGAGCCGGGGATCGCTTTTTTACCTTGGAAGATTTAGCTTTTGATGGAGAAGACTTAAAGCTGGAAGCACTCTCCAAACCCTCCTCGAAGGAGGGTTTCAGAAGTCCCTACAAAATCAATTTGTTCTTCCTTTCCTGAAGAACACACGGGCTAAAAGCATGACAAAAACTACACGATTCCTGGAGGTGAATCGCTCCCAGACAGTACACACAAACAGAGTGTCCATCAGTGATGGACTACACTTGGTGCACTTCTTAAAGCCCGAGGGCTTATGCTTCTTAGTGTCTTTAGACATAGTTACCACAAACACCGAGTAACTAACTCAAAAACTAGACCAATGGTCAAACAGCCACAAGCGCGGGAACAGGACAAACAAACAGTACACCACAAAGACCTCTAACTAAAACGGTCCTAGACACAAGTACAAGGGGGAGGACTAATTCCTCTAATTTAAACGGTTTTAGCCCAAGGGAAAAAGTTAGCACACAAGGAAAGCAAGGGGACAGACTAGGTCCTCTAACTGAAATGGGCCTAGCCTGTTGGAAACAGCTAGTGGGATACCAAAAGAACACGCTATAAGAAAAAACAACTTTTCCACAACACAGTTCAAGAAACACACACAAATAGCTATGAAAATAGCTTTTTTTTTTTTTTTGCAAAAAACTTCTCTGCTATAAAGAAGAAAAGATACTTAGCCACAGCCAAGAGCGAGACCACATCTGAGCTACACGAGCGGCAAACAAGATCTGGGGATAGAGAGCAGTGCAGCATGGGATACCATCTTAGCCCAGCCAAAAGAAAGACTTCGAGCTAAAGTATGGCCGTGTCAGAGCCGACATTCGGTAACGAACCCACAGGTAAGAATGTAGGTGAGATTGGACTACATAACATCACAGGGTTGTCGAACCCAACTAACATAACATAAGAAGGCAGAAAAATGCATGTCCACAGCTAGTGGGGTTTGACTTTACTGGCCTGAATTTGTCCATAAAATAAAAAACTTGCTGATTCGACCCATCTGACCTACAACTGGTTCTCACAACTTACGTCTGGAAGGAGGTACCACAGCTTCCATTGTAGGACTACCAGATTCAGGAACAGTTTGTATCCTACAGCTGTGAGACTTATTAATACGGGCACCAACCATAATACCAGATACATTGAAGCCTCATTTTTTCATTTAATCCTGCTGCTCTGAGCAATTACCGCCAGCGTTACTATTATGCAATATGATGGCTACACTAAGTCACATCTAAGGTTAACAAGTGCAATATGGTAACTAAAGAGCTGCTACTCACTAGTCTCTATTTATTCTCTATCTTAACAGTGTAGGGATTTGGTGGAGGGTATTTATTTTTTATTTATCACTGGATAATGGGTACTGAATGTGTTTATGTAAGGTGAACTACCTCTTGCATGTCATACGTGTCATTTTCTTTCTTATGTTATTCTTTGATACAGCTGTATGTACATTATTTGCACTGCATTTCTCTCGTGAGTTGCACTTGTGTGGTCCTAAATGACAATAAAGTTTCTCTGAATCAAATAGACTTAAAAGAAAAAGTCATGGACATTCAGAATTGCCATTTAGCTGAAACACATGATGTCCTTAAAGGATAATTTGCATATATCCCATGTTACCTCTGATACAAAGGGTTTAAGGAATTACACAGTGGAAAGTTTAGCTTCGCTAGATTTTTATTTTTTAACAGATTGTTTTTTCTGTGTGACCTTTTTACTCATTGCTTTAGTTTGTGAGTTGGAATATTTTGCAGTCACCCTAAGGTTTATGGCCATCAGCTGGGTATGATAACCCTGTGTTTCCAAACATTAGCCAAACATTCCACTTATGTTGTGCTGATGATGCCATAAGTAGGCAGAAACATGCATGTACACAGCTAATTGTGTTTGGCTTTATTGGCCTGAATTTGTCCATAAACAGAAAAAGTTATGGACATTCAGAATTGCCATTTAACTGAAACATCTGATGTCCTTAAAGGGTAATTTGCATATATCCCATGTCATCTGTAATGCAAGAGGTTTAAGGAGTCATACAGTTGAAAGTTTAGCTGTGCTATATTTTTCTTTTTATCTCCACCTATACAATAAGGCAAGACAGCGTGTGCATGGTGCAGATATTACTGCACGTGCATGGGTACTATGAGGCAACAGCCCAAAAGGTGTGTGCTTACAATCACTGGGTGTGCAGTAATATTTGTACCATGCTGACAATCGTGTATCTTACTGCACTTTAAAAATGGGTATCCACTTTGGAGGCAGGACTGAATTTTACATTTAGTAGTTTATGCATAATAATTACATGTTTTGTTGTATATTTTAAAGTATTACAGCCCCTTCACCCATTTTAACTAACTGATAGCTATGAAGGGTTATAGCATTTTAAATGTGTAGAACTTTGGTGAGAAATGTTTAGGGTTATCATTCAAAGGACCTTCCACCAAACTGTTGTGTGTTACTGCAGAGTCCAGTTTAGAAACAGTGCTAACATTACATAATATCACAATTGAGCCAGCTGAGTGAGTCCAGACGAGGAAAATCACAGGTCAGTAGTACAGCACTTCATAAACATGTATATTGTTTTCCAGGTACCCACAGACTCAATCACAATAGTAACCATTCTGATGGAAACTCAAAAGAAATTACAGACATATGTGCATGCAGTTATGCTCCCATCACAGCCGATTATAATGCTTGTTGCAGCCTAAAAGTATTCACAAGTGTAATCATGTCTGTGGCAACTCCCATGAAATAAATAAAATTTAGGAGTGTATTACTATTCGTCATTGATGCAACTGCATGAAATCTAAAATGTCACACAAATGCAGTGGCAATGAATAACAACAAAATAACGGAACTAAATGACTGCATATGTAAACAACACATTTAAGATCATCCCTATACTAACCACATAAATATACTAAAAAATACTACTGTACAGTAATGATTTCAAATGTAAACAATATAGCTTCATTTGCAATTGTCACTCTACTTGCACTAAGACACAAGAAAATTAAAAAAACAAAGACACAAATCTAATGACAGTTACAAATGGAACTGTGTAACACAGATCAGTTTGACAGAAGGGTTCATAAAATGACCACTCTGAAAATTTCCTACCAAAATTCCATACAGTTATAACCCAGTACAATAATTACTTAAAATGTAAGCCAATAAAACACGTAAAACATTTTTGTTTTTCTCTAACATTATATTCAACAAATGCTCATAAATTTGCCAAAATATAACATTTTGAGCTCAAATTTTCATCATTCCCTGAGCACTTACAACACGTGGACCAGTATCACCAGAACTACAACAATGAATCTGTGCAACTTAGATCTTAAATCCTAAACGCTTATGAAAACAACTGGCAAATGGCCCTTCTAAATGGAACTACTCAACAGCACATAACAGTTTGACAGAAAGGACCTTAAACTGACTACCCTAAAAATTTCACATCAAAGTTCCACATACTTAAACTGTTATAATCCTGCACAAAAAATCAATTAAATAAAATGGGTGAAAAATATTTTACATTAAAGTACACCATAAAACAATCATCAGATAAACTGCTGGAAGTAAAATTCAAACTAAAAAAATACAAAACAGAGATGCCCATTTTATGAATGTAATAAGGCACATTACAGTGTGTAGTGTACAGATATTACGATATACCCAAAGAATGTAAGGTAATCATTCTTCAGGTTCATGTCTCAATAACCCTAGGGATGTATGGCAGTATCTGTATATCTCACACCTCCTCATACTTTACAGCATACACACATATTCTCTCTCTCTCTCTCTCTCTCTCTATATATATATATATATATATTTTTTTTTTGGTATACTTGTATAGGTTGAACATGCATTATATATAACCATACTTAACCAGCTCAGAACATCTAACAGCCAATATTGAAAAAAATATATATGTATATGTACGTGTGTAACACACACACATACGGTTTACCATCAAAATGTCACATGTCAGTTGACACTTTACACATCAAAAGGCAATTTTCCGAGTGGTGGAATTTTAAGTCGAAAAACAATGAATCCACAAGACCGAATGCTAGTGTGCATTCGGTCTTGTGGATTCATTATTTTGAACAGAGATCGCACTATAGTGGGGATCGGGAAATTTACTCTTTCCTTCACTATAGTGTGATCTCAGAGTTTGCATATATAAATAGCAAGAGGTGTGGGGGGTGCAGGTGGGCTTGCTCCCCCTGCAAAATGTGTGAATGGCGTCAGATGTTGAGGTAAGTTCGAAAAATGTCAACAATTCGATTTTGAATTTTTGACATCTTTTTGTTTATTTTGATCGACACTATCATAAACTTCTAAAAAATAACTGCAAAAAATGCTGAAAAATGACCACAGGCGGCAAGACAAATCCAAGGAACAAAATATAATCCACAGAGACAAGTTTTAATTCATAAAAAAGTACAGTTTTGTACCTACCATAAATGTAGATGTTCGAGTGTACACCCTGCTGCAGTCATCACACTTGGGTTATCCTGTCGTCAGGCGGTCCCGCAGTCAGCCAGAATTCCAAAGTCTTGGTCCGGCGTCGGTTGCTGTCACTTCTTCCCTTACGTCAGTGCGCCAGGGGTATATATATTGCAACCAACGCCATTTTCTTCAGTTTTTCTTGCCCCAGATGTCAGGTGTCCCCAAAAAGGTGGTCAGTAATTAGTACCAAATTGAGTAAATTTTGCACAAACACAAAATCCCTCCAGCTGTAAGCAAATACATCAGGAAGGTATTGTACAGATTTTAGTCAGTTAGTTCAGAGGGGATGGAGGGAGGGTAACCTGGACTGCAGCAGGGTGTACACTTGAACATCTATATTTATGGTAGGTACAAAACTGTACTACGTTCATCGTGTTACCCTGCTGCAGTCATCACACTTGGGTTGAATCCCAAAGCTAAGGATTGGTGAAGGAATCACAGAGGGTTGGAGGAGGCTATAAGGCCCTGCAGAACTGCAGTGGCGAAGCCTGCCCTAGTCTTAGAGTAAAGTGGTAAGCGATAGTGTTTGGTAAAGGTGTGTACTGAACTCCAAGTTGCAGCTTCCAAAATCTCCTTGGATGGAACCCCCCTGAGAAAAGCTGTAGATGTAGCTGTTGCCCTGGTAGAGTGGGACCTAATGGTAGCAGGAACTGGTTTTCCATGATGGGTATAGCAAAAACGTATGCAATGTCCTATCCATTTGGAAATGGTTTGTTTTGAAATAGCCTTCCCTTGTGAAGCTGTAGCATAGGATACAAAGAGCTGGTCAGATTTTCTGAAAGCCTTAGTTTTGTCCAAGTAGTAACGAAGTTGCCTGGGAATGTCCAAGGAATGCAGGAGTCTCTCACCTTTGTTCTGTGGATTTGGGAAGAAGGTGGGTAAGTGGATGGTTTGATTTAAAGCCACACTGGAAACCACCTTAGGCATAAAGGAAGGATTAGTTCGTAGAGAAACTCTGTCTTGATGAAAAATGAGGAAAGGTTCCACTGACATTAATGCCTGCAGCTCTGAGACTCTTCTAGCTGAAGTTATTGCTAGCAGCAGGGCAGTCTTCCATGATAGGAACTGAAGATCTGCAGAAAGAGCTGGTTCAAAGGGAGGTAGCGTTAGTTTTTCCAGAACAAAATTGTGGTCCCATGTTGGTGTAGGTGCTCTCCTGGGGGGGTCTAATGTTTTTTGCCCCTCTGAGGAACTGCCTTAGAAGTGGATGTGAAAATAAGGGTGGATCCGTATTGTAGTGGGCTGAAATAGCTGAAGCATGGATTTTAATGGAGGAGAAGGAAAGTCCTTTGTGCAACATCTCAGTTAAGTACTGTAGAATGTGAGGCATGTGAGGCTGAAATGTGTCTTGGCCTTTAGCTTGGTTCCAGGCACAAAACCTTTTCCATTTGTCCGAATAAGCCTTCCTGGTGCTTGGCCTCCTAGCTTCCAGAATAACATCCATAACTGCTTGGGAAAAGAGGAGCTGGCTGGATGCTTAGGTGATTTTCCATGCAGCCAGATTTAAGGTTTTGAGTTGGCTGTGAAGAATCTGATTGTTTTGTTGTGTGAGCACATTGGTAATTTGTGGTAAGATCCAAGGTGGGCCGTGGGCCATATTTCTCAATCAGTCGTGGTCTCTCCTTTTTGACTTTCAGAAGCACTTTTGTGAGGAGAGGCAATTTAGGGAAGGCATATGCTGTCAGGTTTTTCCAACTGAAAGAGAGTGCGTCTACTTTCCAAGCTTGACGGTGAAGTGTCCTTGTACAAAATTTTGTTATTTGATAGTTTTGAGGACTGGCAAACAGGTCTATGTCTGGAAGGCCCCATTTCTGAGTTATCATTGTAAATATTTGTGGATCTAGTTTCCACTCGTGGGGATCCATGATGTTTCTGCTGAGGTCGTCTGCCAATGTGTTCTTCTTTCCTGGCAGGAATTGAGCTTGTAACTGAATTTGGTAAGCCAGAGCTGTGTTCCATAAGATCATTCCTTGCCTGCATAGAGGGTAGGAGTGAGTACCCCCTTGTTTGTTTATGTACCACATTACTGTGGTGTTGTCCGTCTTTATTGTAAGTTGTCCTGGATGTAATAGATTCTTGAAGGCTGTCAGAGCCTTTCTGTACAGCTAGCATTTCTTTTTGATTGATGTGCAGATTCCTTTGATCTGCAGTCCATATGCCTTGAACGCACTTGTCCTGCCATGTGTGCCCCCAGGCGTAGTCTGATGCATCTGTTGTGATAGCTTGCCTGGCTGGGGGCAAGGTGAACAGCTGACCCTTGTTGAGGTGACATGTCTGTGACCACCATAGAAACTCCTGTTGTAGGCAGGGAATGAGAGATATCATTGTGTCCAAGCTGTGGCTGTGTTGAGACCATACGCTTTTTAGGTACCACTGTAATTTCCTCATATGCAGCTTTGCAAATGGTATTAGTAGTATGCAAGATGCCATGAAGCCCAAAGCCTGCAGAATTTTTCTTGCAGTTAATTGGGTCTTTGTTGCCATTGTTTTGAAATATTGAGTCAGCTGTAGTTGCTTGTCTGGCGTCAGATAAGCCTTCTGGGCCATTGTGTTCAAGCTGGCACCCAGGAATGTCATATTTTGTGAGGGTACTAGTTTTGACTTCTTTTCGTTTACTGTGTACCCCAGGCAGTTTAGTAGATGTTTTACAAAAGCCAGATGATGTAAGAGAATGTCCTTGCTTTCTGCTTGGATGAGGCAGTCGTCCAGGTATGGGTATATTTGAATTCCTCTTTGTCTGCAGTATGCAATTACTGGTGCCAGGCATTTTGTGAAGACTCTGGGCGCAGTAGATAAGCCAAAGGGCAGTGCAGAGAATTGGTAATGGGTTGAACCTGCAATGAAATGGAGGTATCTTCTGCAACTTTGTCTGATAGGGACATGCAGGTATGCCTCCTTGAGGTCCAACGTTACTAGCCATGCCTCCTTGCCCAACATGGGAAGAAGCTGCTGTAGTGTTAGCATCTTGAATTTGGGTACTTGTAGGAATGTGTTTAAAATTGAAAGGTCCAGAATAGGTCTCCAGGCATTGTCCTTTCTGGGCACTAGAAAGAGTCTTGAGTAAAATCCTTGACCTTGCTCTCGAGTAGGTACCAGTTGAATGGCTCTCATGTCCATGAGAGCTGTAATTTGTTTTTGTGCCTCTGCCCATTGATTTTGTGGCAAGTTTGGCATTCCTCTTTTCATTGGCAAGGTGTGAAAATGGAATCTGTATCCTCGTAAAATTATGTCTAGGACCCATTTGTCCTTTGTGACAATGTGCCAGTTGTCTGAAAAAAGTGCGAGTTTTCCTCCCAAGGGGGCTGCCAAGAGAGAGTTGCTTGGCCGGATGAGGAGCAAGTCATTGAGTTTGCCTTCTGGTGGATTGGGACCTGTCTTCTCCTCCCTTCTGTGTTGTAGTGCCCCATTGGCGAGGTTTGTACTGGGCTTGTGGTTGTCCTCTGCCTCTTGGGCATCTGTATTTACCCCTCTGTGGTCTGCCAGTAGCTGGAAAGGACCAATTTTTTGTTGGCCAGTTTCTGCTGAAGTGAGGGGGCTGTACCTGTAGGAAATCTTTGACTGCCTGCATAGATTTTGCCTTATCCTCCATTTTCTTTAAGACTTCTTCTGCTTTAACTCCAAAAAGAACATCCTGCTGTAAGGGAGCATCTAGAAGCTTTGCTTTAACATAATCAGGCAGTTTGTTCCTTTAACCAAGCATGCCTACGTATAACAGACCCAGTGACAGCTGCTCTGCAGGAGGCCTCCAGAGAATCAAACCCACATTGAAAGGTGTGTTTGCCCACCTGTTCAGTTGTATGCAACAGATCCTGCATTTCTTTCAATTCAGACTGTTGAGGGAGAGTGGTGATTCTTTGCTTTAACTGAGAGATTAGAAATTGCTGATACTTAAGCATGTGAAATTGGCAATTTAGTGCCCTCATAGCTAGAGTGGCTGAGGTGTAAACCTTTTCCCCCCACCTGTCTAGCGCTCTGGAATCCCTTTCAGAGGGTACAGGATTTTTAGCCATAGAAGCCTTAGCCCCTTTGGACCCTGGGAGATTGTCTCTGGGTCAGCAACAGGACTTTTGTATAGAAATTTGTGGGAATCAGGCACTCTATAGTATCTGTCAGGCTTGGCTGGAGCAGGAGGTAGAGAGTCTGGATTCAAACTGGATTCTAAGTAAACATCATCCACAATGTCTAACACGGGTGGAATGGCAAGTGGTCTGTGCTGGGGGAGTAAAAGAAACTCTCTGAGCCTTTTCTATGTTCCCTCAGTGTGTAAAGTTTCCCCAAAGGAGTAGTCTTCAGGAGGAGAAGCTGAGGGAATGGAATCCTCAGCATCAGAATCTTCATAAGGGGAGAAGGAGTAATCTTGGTCTTCAGAGGAGGCTGAAAAAATGGACACTTGTTCAGAGGATGCATAATCTTCCTCTTGTCTAGGCCTTTTGTCAGGAGGAGGCTGGGAACCCCTGATTAAAGAGATCAAATCTTCAGCAATTTTGAGCATCTGTTTCTTAGCCATTGGGCCTTGAACAGGGGACTGAAGTGCAGTCCTTTTAGATTTAATAGGAGTCTTCGCCTTAGGATACGTTTTAATGGTGAGCGTCGTCAGTCTGAAAACGCCTTCAGAAACCGATGGCGTTTCTGCAGCACCGACATCTTTATCAGCAATGTCGTCGGTAGGGCCTGAACAAAATGGTTGCGTCGGCCTGGTACATTCCGCTAAAAGTTCTGAAGCGGTCTCGGGTTCCAGATCTGCGGTAGTCAGGGGTTGCGTTGGAGCCTCACTGAGGACCGGAGAACCGGAGACCGGACCAGCCGAGGCCTCGGAATCTGGCTTAGGCCTGGGCTGTCTGTCCTTATCCTTGCGTTTTTTGTGCACGCCGGTAGTCGGTTGCTCCGACGGCATACTGTAATTAAATTTTCTACCGAAGTAGTGTCGTGCGAAATCAAAGCATCTTTTAATAGTACGTTTATTAAACCTAGCACAAAAACGACAACTAGTGACGTCGTGGTCTGGGCAATAAGAATGAAAATCCTTATGAGGTTATTTGCTTCCCACAAGAAATACAATTGTTAACTTTTTCTGACATCGGTCTGAGGCAAGCAAAGTTTCCCCAACGGGGTACTTAGCTTTATAGAAGACTTCGGTCTGAAATTCGAATTCGAAAATCTCAGGAGTTGGCCGACCGGCACTTGCGAACTGCTTCTGCTTCGGGCACCACGCGGCAAGAAAGACTGAAGAAAATGGCGTCAGTTGCAATATATAAACCCCTGGCACACTGACGTCAGGGAAGAAGCGACAGCAACCGACGCCAGACCAAGACTTTGGAATTCCGGCCGACTGCGGGACCGCCTGACGACAGGATAACCCAAGTGTGATGACTGCAGCAGGGTAACACGATGAACATCAAGTAATGTAAGCGCTTTCGTCTTGCTTCTGTAAGCAAGACTTCATCAGACAAACAGAACTAATGCAAAATGCAGCTATTTAAAGTGTCACATGCTGAACATCAATTAGCTTCTAAAAGCAAATGTTACAGATATTTAAAAAACATTTCAATATAAATATAAATGCTAAATGAATAAGCATGAATAAAACTGACCAAGAATGAACATGCATGCTGAGGATGACCTGATTTTCAAAATATTATAAAAATACTTTGTATAAAAACTGTGTTAAAAATTACTTGAAGTGCAAAATGAGCAATTCATTTAAAAGAAGCAATTAATTCAAAATACCCACTAGTAAAATTAACCATTACCCAGCCTGTCAGTTAACTAGTATAATACAAAAAAATACAAAGAGTATAAAAAAGTAATTCTAGTAAGGTCCAGTGATGTAAACAAACAACAAATGTACAGAAGAAATGTTCAATTACTTCTGCAGACGTTTCAGTTTTAAAACACAAGACAAGGAACATAAATCATTTAGTCCTGGAGCACTGTAGGCATTTCATTTTATTTGCCATAATAATTTGCACAGTTCTAGCTTAAGGATGAGGGGTCCCCCCCGGGATCTTGTTCAATTTGATCAATCACCCTAAACTTGAAACTGTGCTGGAGGTGTTCGTGCACATGCTTAGCCAGTGCATTATCCAATTTTAACTTCCTGATGCTGTAAATTTTTATTTATTTATTTTTATTTTTATTTTACATTTGTTGACCTGGCTAGTCTAGCTGGATGCATGTCCATTTTCAGTAGAGGCCCGGGGAGAAAAGTTCCATGTTGAGTACAGCAAGCCATTAACAAATGATATACAAAATAACAATATAGAATAAAAAACACCAAAGTTAAGTACAATCATGAAAGAGTATACAGAAGAATACAGCAAAATAGAGTCAAGGAAGAAGTATCAATTAGTTGTATACAAAAACAGAGCATAAAATTTTTTTTTTTTTTTTTTAGTATAAGGCATGGCCAGAGCAATAAACATAGATGAACTATTGATATCTATGTGAAGACTTCAGTAAAAAGTTACATCCTGAGCAGAGTTAGAAGAGAAGGCTATTTAAAGCAGGAGGTTGTAGGTGGGAGGAAGCAGCAGTTAGTCAGGGATAGAACAGGAGCATAACCAGTGAGTCATGAGATGAAGCTTAAGCTTCTTTTTGAAAAGAGTATGAGAGCAGAGAGTTGTAAGTTCAGAGGGAAGAGCATTCCAAAGTCTACCAATGGAATTGCAGAAGAGGGAGTCTCCTGCCAAATTGTTGGATCTGCAGGTGTTAATCAGAAGTTTGTTAGAAGAGCGTAGGTTTTTTGGATTTTGGTAGAGGGTAAGGAGGCTTGCAAGAATAGGAGTATTGGAGGATTGGTGTAGGGTTTTGTGGGCAATTGTAAGCTGAGAAAATTGGAGATGGTGTAGAAACTCTAACCAATCAAGTTGTTTAAGATTTAGACAGTGATGAGTTCGAAAAGGAGAGGCAGAAGCAAATCTGGCAATATTATTATAGGATACAGTCAGCTTGTTAATGTTGGCTTTAGAAAGGTTTGTATAAATGGGTGAGGCATAGAGTAATGTAGAGATGAGATGTGTTCTGGCTATAGTAGTCCTGGCTGTTGGAGTAAGAAAGGGTTTGATTCTATAGAGGGATCCAAGTTTCTTGTTGATTGTTTTTATTGTACTGTTGATATGTGTGTCAAAGTTGAGGTTGTTGTCTATAGTTATTCCTAGGAGTTTGGTTGTGAGGTCTGGAGAGATAACAGTACCATCGTTAGATGCAAGTGTAAAATGGATGGGGGTGGACTTACGGGTTGGGGAGAAGAGTAGAAATTTAGTTTTCTTTGGATTTAGAAGGAGGCAACGTTTTGTAAACTATTGTTCAACAGTATTAAATGCATTCTGGGTGATGTTCTGCAGGTCGATTTGAGAAGTAGCTGGGCAGATAACAGTGGAGTCATCTGCATACTGAATGCAGGCAGTATGTGGAATTGCTGACTGAAGATCATTAATATAGATAGAAAATAGGAGAGGGCCTAATATGGAGCCCTGAGGGACACCCACGGAGATAGGTAAGAGATTAGAAAGATTATTGTGCCAAAGTACTGCTTGTTTTCTGTGATCGAGGTAAGATTTGAACCAGTTAATGGCTAATGGATCTAGCGAAAGTGGTTTCATAATATGCAAGAGCAGCTGATGATGAACCATGTCAAAGGCTTTGGATAAATCAACGAAAATTGCAGAGGAAAGAAGGCCATTGTTACGTTTGTTGTTGATAGAATCTGTAAATGATAGCAGGGCAGTGGTGGTACTGTGGTAGGGTCTAAAACCGCGTTGACAGTTTGCCAGTAGTTTATTTTGGAGAAGTTGCTTCTGTATACATTTTTCCATAATTTTTGCCAGAGGAGATAGTAAGGCTACAGGACGAAAGTTGGAGTACTCACTAGAGTTCCCACCTTTGTGTAGAGGAATAATGTAAGAAATTTTCCAGATGGATGGGATATATCCTTCACTGATAGTTCTAGTAATAAGAATGGATATGGGGTAGGCAATGGGTCTGGCAGCAATTTGAAGGTATTCTGCTGGGAGTTGGTCAGCAGAAGGGGTGGAAGGTTTCAGTTTTAGTAGAAGAGAGCTTATAGTAGAAGTAGGGACTGGTTGAAATTGAAAGGATGGAGGAGGATTTAAAGGTGCGTTAGGCAGATTTGATGTGTCTGGTGAAAGATGGCTAGCAAGAGATTGGATGGTGTTGTTAAAGAATGAATTAAAGGAGTTGGCAGTTTGAATGGGATTGTCTGGGTTAGAGCCTTGAGGGTTAGGGGTGGTAGACTGACCTGGGTGCAGAAGTTTGTTAATGCTGTTCCAAAACATTTGAGGCTTATTAAGATGGGTTTGCTGTATTTGAAGGTAGTAGTTCTTTTTATCTAGCACTATGGCTATTTTAGTATTGTTTCTTAGTTGTTTAAAAATTAAGTGATCTAGTGGGTTTTTAGTAGCGCACCATTTAGCCCAGGCTTTGTTTCTCAGATGGATTTTATGCCTAGTAGTATTTGAGAGCCAGGGTGCTGGTTTAGATTTGCATCTAATAGAGCGTAATGGGGCATGGTGGTTCAGGATGGATAAAAATGTGGTATTAAAATAGGCTACTGCTTCATCAAGTGGAAGATGTTTTAGTGGAGACCAATTACATTGTTTAAGTTCTGTCAGGAATAGATCATGTTTAAATTGTTTTTTGCAGCGAACAGTCCTGGCAATGTTGGAATGAGTGAGGTTGGTTTTAGATTTGATAAAGTAGGTTAGGGAGTGGTCACTTAGATCATCTGGGAGGATCCCTACATTGTAGGTTTGAAGAGGGTTATTAGTAAGTATCCAGTCCAAGGTAGTTTCTTTGTTGGTGGGTCTGTGAGTTCTAGTTGAGGAGTTAATAGTTTGAGTAAAGCCATATAAGTTAATATGGTTGGAAGGGTTACTACTGTTACAGGACTGCCAGTCAATATTGAAGTCTCCTAAGATTATTGTTTCCTGTGGGAGGTTAATAGAACACCAATTTAGGATATTTTCAAGGGTATTAATATTATTTCCTGGTGGTAGGTATAAACAGATGACATTAATAGCTTTACTAGGGTTGACCTGGAGTTTAGTGATAAGTAATTCAGCTGAGTTGTCTAAAGGTGGGTGAAGATCTAAGGTGCTGATTTGGAGTTTGGTTTTATAGAGGATTGCGACCCCTCCTCCCTTTTTAGTAGTACAGTCTCTTCTGATAACATTATAACCAGGAGGGGTAACTTCATTATCTTTGAATGTGGGTTTAAGCCAAGTTTCAGATAGGCAAAGGATATCAAAAAGTACAGTTTTGTACCTACCATAAATGTAGATGTTCGAGGATTCCATTGCTGCAGTCCTGACTATTGGGTATAGTCCGCGTCCAGTCGGCCCGAATACCAGAGTATAAGGCTGACGTCGGTCAGGGCGCATTAGACTGACGTCAGTACGTCAGGGTACTAATGCGCATGACCGACGTCATATCCTCAGTCTTTTCTTGCCCCAGATGTCAGAAGACCCTAAAAAGACAAGTCCCAAAAAAAACCTGCACCAAAAACATGTACAATATATACAACAATATATACAAAAATATAAGCATGTAAACTCACCTACACAACCACCCCTAAATACAGAGGGAAGGAGGGAGGTAAATTGGACTGCAGCAATGGAATCCTCGAACTTCTACATTTATGGTAGGTACAAAACTGTACTATGTTCTTCGTCTTCCATTGCTGCAGTCCTGACTATTGGGTAGAATCCCAAAGCAGAGGTAAGGGAGGCTGGCAAATTATAAAGAAGTAGGAGCTGACAACATGCCTTGCAAAACAGCTGTGGCAAAACCAGCCCTAGACTTAGAGTAGATAGGAAGGTGATAATGCTTAGAGAAAGTATGCACTGAACTCCAAGTAGCTGCTTCCAAAATATCCTTAGTCGCCACCCCTCTTAGAAATGCTGTTGAAGTGGCAGTAGCCCTAGTGGAATGAGGCCTAATCCCAGCTGGAATCTCCTTGCCATGATGGGAATAACAAAATGCAATGCAAAAGCCAATCCACCTAGAAATAGTTTGCTTTGACACAGGCTTGCCCTGAGAACTCAAAGCAAAAGAAACAAACAACTGCTGAGACTGCCTAAAATCCTTAGTCCTGCTTAAATAATAACGCAATTGCCTGTGTACATCTAAAGTGTGCAAAATCTTCTCCCCTTTATTTTGAGGGTCTGCAAAAAACGTAGGCAAATGAATAGTTTGGTTTAAAGCCACACTAGAAACCACCTTAGGCATAAAAGAAGGATTAGTACGTAATGATACCCTATCCTTATGGAAAATCAAAAAGGGCTCCACTGCCATAAGGGCCTGCAACTCAGACACCCTTCTTGCAGAAGTAATAGCCAACAGAAAAGCAGTCTTCCATGACAAGTATTTCAATTCAGCAGTAGCTGCAGGCTCAAAAGGTTGTAGAGTAAGTTTTTCCAACACAAAATTGAGATCCCAAGCAGGAGTAGGAGCTCTACGTGGGGGTCTTATATTCTTTGCCCCTCTAAGAAACTGCTTGAACAAAGGATGCGAAAACAAAGGTGGGTCACAATCATAGTGAGCTGAAATTGCTGCAGCATGAATCTTTATGGAAGAGAAGGACAAACCTTTGTCCAATAATTCAGTAAGATATTGAAGAGCCACACTCAAATTAGGCTCAGAAATCTCCAAATTCTTTGCTGTACTCCAAAATAAAAATCTCTTCCATTTTTCTGCATACACTTTCCTTGTACTAGGTCTTCTAGCTTCCATAATCACATTTAAAATTTGTTGAAGAAGTTGAGACCTGCTGTGTTTCAACACAGAATATGCCAAGCTGTTAGATGAAGAGAGTGTAGCTTGACATTGAGCAGATGACCGTCCTTCTGAGATAACAGATGAGGAATCAGAGGTAAAGGCCATGGAGGCTTCTTTACCAGACTCCGTAGTAGTGGGTACCAGTGTTGCCGAGGCCAATCTGGAGCTATCAAAATCATCCTTGGCCTGTCTTGTCTGACCTTTAACAGTACCTTTGGAAGAAGAGGTAGAGGTGGAAAGGCATACACATGAAGGTTTGTCCAACTGAAAGACAGAGCATCCACTTTCCAAGCTGTGTGATGAAACCCCTTTGTGCAATACTTTGGCAGCTGGTGGTTTAGTGGAGAAGCGAACAGATCTATGTCTGGAGTTCCCCATGACACTGTCAGTTTCTGAAATACATGAAGATCCAGTTTCCACTGTGGGGATCCATGATTTGTCTGCTTAACACATCTGCTAAGGAGTTCTGTGCTCCTGGCAGAAACCTTGCCTGAAGAGTTAGTTGCAGGCTTAGCGCAGTCTCCCATAAAATCATTGCTTGCCTGCATAGAGGATAAGAATGTGTTCCCCTTGCTTGTTGATGTACCACATGACAGTTGTGTTGTCTGTTAGAATCAACACCTGCCCTGGAAGAAGTAACTCCTTGAAAGCCATTAATGCAAACTGGACTGCTAACATCTCCTTCATGTTGATATGTAGATGCTGTAGTCTGGCAGGCCACTTGTCTTGTATCCACTTTCCATTTAGATGAGCTCCCCAAGCAATGTCCGAGGCATCTGTCGTTAAGATCTGACTTGCCTCTGGCCGGGTCACAGAGAGTCCCTTGTTTAGGTGACATTCCTGAGCCCACCACAAGAATTCTTTTGAAGGCAAGGTATTATTTGAATGACAGTGTCCAAATCCTGGCAGTGCTGTGTCCATACATTTTGAGATACCATTGTAACTTCCTCATATGCAGTTTGGCATTGGGAAGCACCAGAATACAAGATGCCATGAACCCTAATGCTTGAAGGACTGTCCTTGCAGTCAGCACGGACTGATGAGATAGTTGATGGAAGTAAAGTGACAGACTCTTTTGTTTGTCCGGGGTTAAAAAGGCCATCTGGGCTGCTGTATTCAGTCTCACACCCAGAAAGCACATGTCTTGAGAGGGTACTAGACTGGACTTTATTTCGTTCACAGAATACCCTAGGCATCTTAGCACTGCGATAACATATTCCAGGTGCTGTAGAAGAACTTCCTTTTCTTGAGCCAGAATCAGGCAGTCGTCCAAGTAAGGATAGATTTGAATTCCTTGAAGCCTGAAGTAAGCTATCACTGGAGCCAGAACCTTTGTGAACACTCTGGGCAGTAGATAAGCCAAAGGGCAATGCAGAGAACTGATAATGAGAATTTCCAGTTGAAACCGCAGATACTTCCTGCAACTTAGCCTGATAGGCACATGAAGGTAAGCTTCTTTGAGATCTAAAGTTACCATCCAGTGATCTTTGCCCAGCAGAGGTAAAAGCTGTTGTAACGTCAACATCTTGAACTTGGGAATGTCCAGATAAGTGTTGAGGATAGATAAATCCAAAATTGGTCTCCACGTGTTTCCCTTCTTTGGTACAAGGAACAGGCGAGAATAAAATCCTAGGCCCCTTTCTGATACAGGGACTGGCTGAATGGCCCCTATGTGAAGTAACTGAGAAACTTGCTTGTGAGCCTCTTTTCTTTGTGGAGGAGGAACGTCTGGCATGCCTTTGAAAGGGGCATTGTATGGAAATAAAATCTGTAACCGTGGTGAATGATATCCAACACCCATTTGTCTTGAGTAATTAAATCCCAATTTTCTTTGAAAAGAGACAGTCTTCCTCCCAAAGGAGCTGCCAAACGTGAATCTGCTGGCAGCTGAAAAGACAGGTCATTGGGTCTGTTTACGAAAGGACTGACCCCTGCCCTCACCAGAAGTCTGAGCAGGTGAACTCCCTGTTCTAGGCCTAAAAGAACCTTGAGCCCTGCCCCTACCACGTCTAGACCTACCCTTGACTGAGAATCATAAGCAGGATATGTCCACCCCTTAGCAGGCCAATTTCTACTAAACTTGGTGGCTGCACCTGCAAAAATCTTTAACAGTTTGCATAGACTTAGCTTTGTCCTCCATTTTCTTTAAAACTGCTTCCACAGGCGATCCAAACAACACATCAGACTGTAAAGGAGCATCCAAAATCCTTGTCTTAACATGCTCAGCTAAATTCTGATCCTTCAACCAGGCATGCCTGCGAAGAACAGAACTGGTAGCAGCCACCCTCGAGGAGGCCTGTACAGCATCAAAACCACATTGCAAAGAATGCTTACCCACTTGTTCAGACACATGAACCAAATCCAGCAACTCTTTACACTCAATACCTTCCGCCAAAGCATCCACCTTAGATTTCAATTGTGAAAGGAGATAATTCTGATATTTAAGCATGTGAAACTGACAATTCAAAGCTCTCATGGCTAAAGTGGAAGAAGTATACACTTTCTTTCCCCACCTATCCAAAGCCCTTGCCTCCTTATCAGTGGGAACAGGATTTTTAACCACAGAAGCCTTTACACCCTTAGGCCCTTGAGAAATAGTTTCTGGGTCCGCCCTAGGACTCTTAAACAAATATTTATGAGCTTCAGGCACCCTATAATACCTATCAGGCTTAACAGGAGCAGGAGGCAAAGAGTCAGGGTTCAGGGAAGCCTCTGCAAAAACATCTTCCACCACATTCAACACAGGAGGAATAGCTAAAGGCCTATGCTGGGGTAAAAACAAGAACTCCCTAAGCCTTTTCCTGGAATCAGAGTAATCCTGGCCTTCCCATTTAAAGTGCTCCCTCATGGAATGCAAGGTCTCTGAAAATGAGAAATCCTCAGGCGGAGAAGCTGTAGGGGTGGAATCATCCACATCCGAATCAGAATAAGTAGGATACTCCTGCATATCTTCCACAGAAGATTCTGAAGCCTCTGAACACTGTTCAAAACTATCAAACTACGGTTCCTCCCTAGGCCTCTTATCAGGCGGGGGCATAGAACCCCTAATCATAGTAATCAAATCTTCTGCCATTTTAAGCATATGTTTCTTAGGTACAGAACCCGAAATGCTAGGAGAAGCCCCCATTGAAGCTGAACTAGGCCTACCTCTTAAAGAAGTTTTGGCAACAGAAGGAGAGGCTCTAACTACCTTGGGAAGAGAGGGAAGAACAGTCACCTGAGAAGCCCCCTCAGCCTGGCCTACCTCCTGAGAAGGCACATCCTGTAAGAGTATAGTTTCTGCCTGGGACTCCATGGAAATTCCTGGCAAAACCTCCGGCTCCACTGAGCCTTCTAAAGAACCGACGTCCGGGACTGCCGGTTCCTCAACCCTAGGCTTCACTGTTTTATCCTTGCGCTTCTTGGAGCGGGCCGGAGCATCCGGCGGCATTTTATAATTGCAACGCTTCCCAAACACTAACCTGGCACAGTCTAACCTCCTCTTAATAGTGCGTTTGTTAAACCTAGCACAAGAGCGGCAACCAACAACGTCGTGCTCAGGCCCTAAACAAGGTATACACAAGGTATGATAATCCCTATGAGGTATCTGTTTCCCACAAGAAATACAGTTATTCACTTTTTCTGACATCCGGTAAAATACTGAGGCAAGAAAAACTAAAATGTTCCCCAACGGGGTACTTAGCCAACTCTGTTTCGGTCTGAAACTCCGGTTCCGGAAATATTTCAGTACGCCAACCTGCACTCGCAAAACTGCTTCTGCATCGGACCATGCGGCAAAAAAGACTGAGGATATGACGTCGGTCATGCGCATTAGTACCCTGACGTACTGACGTCAGTCTAATGCGCCCTGACCGACGTCAGCCTTATACTCTGGTATTCGGGCCGACTGGACGCGGACTATACCCAATAGTCAGGACTGCAGCAATGGAAGACGAAGAACATCGGTGGACATCTAGGAGGGCATGGAGGTGTGGGATTTTATTATTAATGCTGCACATATTCAGATGTGCTATAAGGAGAGAGTTTGCAGTTATGGGTGTACTGGCAATTAAAGTACATTTATCAGTGGTATAGGTATGGTTAGAACCAGGGTTTAGATGTATGTCTCCATCTAGTAGGGAGTGAAGGTATGTGATATGTTTGTGGTAAAGTAACTTGTAAGAGTAGTAGGGTAGTCTTTTATTATTGGGATTATTATATTTAATTGGTGCTAGTCTGTGATATTTAGGAAGTGTATAGTTGGGTGAAGATGTAATGTTTAGAGAGTTTGCAGTAAAGGCTAGAGGTAGTGTAGAAGTATGTTTAGAGGGAAAGAGAGTGGAGGAGTAGAGTGGTTGTTCATAAGAGGTTGAGAGATAGGTAGTAAAAAGAGAAGGAAGTAGTGTGAGTAAGAGAAGTAGTTGAATATAGAGTTGGAAGTGGGATGTTGGCATTGTGGAGTTAATGTAAGGGGATTGAGTGAGTGGTGTGGGAGGTAAGTTGGTGTGGTGATGTCTTTCGAGATGGGAGTGAAAGAGACAGTTAATAAGAGGTGGGTGTGACTAATTATATAGTGATGTCTAAGGTGTGGTGTGATAATGATGTGAGCTCTGGTATTGGTGCAGTGATAGAGGGGGTGTGGTCTTGGTGGAATAAGTGTAGGAGTAGTGGGGGCGGGTGAGAATAGGGGGCAGGGTAGGGGAGCGGAGTGAGCCCGCAGGGCGAACGGAGCGGGATGAGACAAGGAGTCTTGTGTCAAGAGAGACAATCAGTGAGATAGAGAGGTAACAGGCGAGTATCAGGCGGAAAGAGTAGCAGGGAGGTGAGAGGCTTAGCAGTGGGAGATTTAAGATGCCTCAAGGGGAGAGTAGAGATAAGAGACACTTAAGGGCACAGTAAGATGGGAAGAGATAGAGTAGAGCTAGGGCTAGAAAATTAGAAAGGATAGCTTAGTACACAAAGAGCTTTAAAATAAACCGAGGGTGTAGCTGGTGAGTTATAAAATACAGTTTAGAGATGTATGAAAAAACAGCAAGTGAGAAGGTGCCACCTAGTGGGCAGTCGACATAATTCCAGTATAAGCAGCACCTGGGGTAATTCCAGGCTAAGGGAGATGAGGAGATGAAGGAGAGGGTACAATGTAGATATGAGAAAGATATGAGGGAGTGTAAGATAGGCTGGAGGTGGGGATAAATGGGCTGCTTTGGGGGGGGGGGGCTGCTGCCTTACCTGACTCAGGAAACCTGCCTAACCTAGCAGTGTAATATTATATAAATAAAGAATACAGTCTTTCAATTGACTATAGCAACATACTTTCTGTTTTAGTGTTCCTGGGAAGTCTCACAGGGAGCTGAAAGGTAGACTTCTTTATAGTGAAAGTATTTCCAGATTCAGGCAGTCAGGCTTAGGGATAAACAGGAGCCCAGAGCTAATGTGTTTAAAGAGAGAGAGAGAGAAACAGGTTGAGAGGGAATCAATAAAATAGCTAGACTACACAGGCAAGACCTTAATAAGGACATTAAAATATTTCAATTTAAGCAGACAAAACAGGACATTAAAATATTTCAATCTAAGCAGACAAAACAATAATGCGTGTATATATCAAACAAATAATGATAGCACATTAGGTGGATATGAATAAGGGAGAGCGCAGGTTGCTAGGTCCCATATGCTATACTCTCGCAGTTAAATGCGAGTGCAGTACAAATAAGAGAGATGTAAGTGACTTCCCATTCTGTTATAGCAATATAAAAAAGGATATGCTCTTAGTCGTTTAAATAAATGAAAGCAGTTGAGAACAGTTAAAAAGCGGCAGTTTTTAGCAAATGACTAAATAAAGACATGGAATGGCATTTAAACAAATCATTAATCAAACTGGGTATAATGCCCGTTAAAAGATGGGCCACGTGCACAACGCCGATATGTATTGGTGTGGGTGAGAGACATTCATTATGGAAAACAGTATTAAAGCGAAAATCATAATAATCTTATTAAGAGACAAGAGTCGTACACAAAGTTATATTGTTGGTAACAAATTAAGTTAAATTATGCTGGTAGCCTAATAAAGATGGCCGGATAGCAGATGTTACAACATAAATGCCCGTTTAGGGAGGGCCCACATGCACAATGCTAAAAAGCAGTTAATTTGGGTGAGGAAGTACAATATGGATCGCAGTTTCCCCTATGCCCGATGTAGAAACAAGGGCATAAGTTGCAGGTTGCTAAATAGACCACTCCTTTGGTGGCACAATTAAATCTTTTATTTATGTAATATTTTCTCCCTCTAATGGAGAAGGCATTATCCGCCTCCATAAATCTACACTGGGAGCAGCTCTCGCATTTATACATGCCTAGAGCTCTCACAACTAGGATCTTACCTCTCTCCAACAAACTTTTAAGGTTCTGCCCTCTTCTATAGACAATTCTAGGTCTGGATTCAAGAATAGAAT